>NC_142655.1:50045909-50348939 GCF_055504915.1 Nelumbo nucifera
CCATTGATTTTATCCAATGAACCACCCTAGCAGTAATAACCTCAATAGTTTCCCCTCTATTTCTCTCCTTGTCAACAAAGATTCTTTGATTTATTTCCTCCTAGACTGTCCAGCAAACTGCAGCTATTGTGCATCTCCAGATAACTCTACCCCTCTTCTTAGTCCAACTACCAGCAGAAGAGTCAAAAAGGCTTTGCACATTTTGTGTGGGATCCACCAGTGGCCAAACAGAGAAAAAACCAAACCCAAATAGAAGAAACAAAGGGCAGGAGATTAGTAGGTGGTAACAGGACTCACCATGAGCTTGCAAAGAAAGCACCAATAGGCGATAAGCACCAAAAAGGCACTTTTCTTTGAAGATCATAAGTGTTAATTCTTTCCAAGAACATGTCCTAGCAAAGAGCTCCAACCCGTGGAGGGACTGGCTTACCCCAAACATCCTGAATAGGAAAAGGTTGCCCAAGACTTTCAGAAGGTTGGATTAAATCTTCAAAAAAAGAGGCACAAGAGAAGGAATCAGGAGGGGAGAGGGTCCAAATCCGAGAGCCCATTTTAGAGGAATCCAAACAAACCTTTTGAAGTAAAGCCAAGACATTACCCAACACAAACTCTCTAAGGCCCCGCCCAAAGCCCAAGTCCCAATCCACCCAGGACCCAAGCCCAAAGAAGACAAGAAAGTGGATATAGGCTCCTTTTATGGTTGGAAATAGAATACAACGGCGGAAATTGTTCTCTTAAAGATGAACTCCCCACCCAAACATGTTCCCATAACTTAACCAGGTTTCCAGAGCACAAATTATACTTGATAAGTGGTAAAAAGGCAGGAAGTATGGCATGAATAGATTTCCAAGGTGCCACATTGGTCACTTGAGCAAATACTCCCCACATTCCAGCCCTCAACCACCAACCCATGAATACTTAATATCACCTTTGTCCACAGCTTATCCCTATCCAACGGTTATCTCCATAGCCATTTCCCTAATAGAGTTGAGATTCTCTCCTAAATGTTCTCGATACCTAGGCCACCAAAGTTCCTACTCCTACTTACTATTCCCCACCTCACCTTATGGTCCCATCTTTCCTCTCTAGGTTCCCACAAAAGGTCTCTCATTAACTTTTTCGAGACACCTACAAACTTAAATGGCATTTTGAACACCAACAAGAAGTAAATTTGCCAAGGTTGACTTCATTAGAGTGATTCTGCCCACCAAAGAAAGGTAGTTTCTCTTCCAAGAAGCTAATCTCTTAGTAAACCTGTCCACCACCGGATTCCAAAAACTCACATTTTCTGGGTTGTTTCCTAATCGTAAACCTAAGTATTTCATTGGCTACTAGAAACATCACAGCCAAAATTGTTGGACCCTTTGACACCTCTCTTTCATCCATGTTTATTCCCACTACACAACTTCTATTAAAATTGATTTTCAATTTTGACATCCTCTCAAAAAGGTAAATCATCATCTTCATGTTCCTTACCCAAGATAGATTACCACTCTCACAAAATAAAATTGTATCACCATCAAATTGTAAATGGGTGATAGGCACTCTATCCCTTCCCACCCTCCACCTCTCACCAAACCTAGAGTGGTAGGTACTCATCCAAAGCTAGAGTAAGAATGAACTAAAATGACTTATCCTATAATAAAAGTTCAGCCCATGACTCCATTTTCCATGTTGTAATCAAACCTTTTATTAAAAGAGTAAAGTATATTTAAAGAGGTCTGGTCAAGGCCAATTCCTCCTAAAATAGCAGTGTTTTATTGGGTAGCCTACTTGGGTAAGATCAATACGGTGGAAAACTTGCAAAAGAAGAAACCTTACTTGTGTTTGTCCCCAAATTGGTGCTTCTTGTGTAAAGTGAAGGGTGAGGACTGTAACCATTTACTGATATCGTGCTCTTTTGCTGCCAATATTTGGAACTGGGTTGTTGCACTATTTGGGTGCAGATGGAACTTGCCCTCCGAAGTAAAGCTATTGTTCATTCCGGCTGCCTTTGGGAGATTGACAAAAAGAGGGAAGCTAATGTGGAAATGTATCAGAGCCGCTACCTTGTGGACTTTATGAGAGGAGAGAAATGCTAGAATATTACAAGAAAAGGAAAGAAGTCTTGCTGAAATTAAGGAATGCATAATGACAAGGGCAGTCTCGTGGCTAAAATCTTCACTTGTTGGCAGATTACTCATTTGATGACTTAAGGAGAAACTGGGCAGCAGTGGATTCTATAGTCTCCACAAAGAACAAATCACATGCTGAATGGGAATCCCCACCGGATGGAGTGGTAAAACTGAATTTTGATGGTAGCTGTCGAGGTAACCCAGGGCCATCTGGAATAGGAGGGATTCTGAGAGACAAAGATAGCAACATGTTGTCTTTATTTTCAGGACCAGTGGGTGTTGGTGATTCTGTAAGGGCAGAGATACTAGCAGCGGTACAAGGTATACAGATGGCCAGTCAACTTGGAGTGAATAATTTGATAGTAGAAGGGGATTCCAAGGTAGTAGTGGGCTGGTTGACAAGTCCAGAGACAGCTTGTTGGGGCTACAAGGATCTGTTAAAGAAAGTTAAATGGCTGACAAGGAATATGTCAGTCAGGTTTCAGTGGGTCAGCAGATCAGCAAATGCAATGGCTGATTCTTTGGCCAAGCAAGGGGTGTAAAGGGGAGATCTGTTTTGAGCCACTTTGTAACTGTGTTTCAGGCTTGTGTTTGTTTAGTGTTTATGACTCAGTCCTAGGGGGAGGTAACACCTCGTGCCTCTTCCTAGGCTGAATGTACTACTATTTTTTGAATTAATAAAACTACTCTCATTTATCAAAAAAAAAAAAGATTAAAGTATATTTCATTAGTTAACAAAAAAACGACCCTCTACAACTATATGTTGTAGAATGGGTATTTACAAAATACACATCTCATAACCCTAAACCACCACCTTTTGACTGTTTACAAAAAGATATTCACATATAAAAAGGGGTCATGATTTCTCCCCTTGAATTTTTTATGTATAGCAGTATAGCTACCCAAGAATACAATTTTCCTAAGATCTTTTGGTTTACTGCTTCAGCTAAATTGTTTTCCTTTGAAACATTCTAGCATAGTAGCATTTCTTTCTTGCCATATCATCCAAAAAAAAATTAATTGGAACTGTGTTCCAAATGATTTTTCCTCTATTGTTCACCCCTTCTGATCACCAACCTTCAGAAATCACTCTATTGAAGCAGGACAGCAGCTCTTTACAGCAAATATCTTCAATATTCTAGACCAGATTGTGCAAGAAAATTTACAAGGAAGCAATAGGTGACCAACCAAATCCATGTACTCTTCACACAATTCACATTCAGCCCTGTCCACCACCATCCCCCTCTTGTCTTTCCTTGTTCCAAAACCAACTCCTTGCCTTTCCCCAGTTCATATATTATTCAAGTAAGCAGTCCAAACAAATAAAGCAACTTTTGATGGCACATTTATGCACCAAACAACACTAACAGGTAGGTGATGGTTTCTTGCCTTGCCATCTGATTATAGAAGGATTTCACAGATAAAAGATCAGAACTTGCCCAATTCCAAACTCTCCTCCCTTGTGTCAATCCTAGCACTATATAAAGCATGCTAGCTCCATTAAAGGCTCAATTTCCCAATCATTTAATTGCCTCCTGAACTGAGGTATCGATAAGATTGACTTGAAAACATATACTGAGATCTAAATATAGCCCAAGACACAGTCTCTATCTTCATAAACACTAATTAGCAACTGCTAAATAAGACATTGCCTAAGACACAGCCTATGTTCACCTGGCGAGTCAAGGAGGCAATCAATACACCACAAGAAATGAAGCCAGAGAAGCTTTTCATTAGCTCTGGACAATTTCCAAAGATTTCTTTCATATAAATGATACTAGAAGAAACACATGCAATGCACAAAAGGAAACTGAATTGGTTCTTAGTGTGTTCAAAAAGCCCTATATTTGATTTTTTTTTAATTTTTTTCCAGAAAGTTTTGAGGGATTGGGAAGGAGGCATTCAATAACTGCTGAAGAGGCTCAAGTTAATGGCTTAATGCTTTGTCCTTTACTGAGCAAGTTATTGAGGTTGTGAACTCCTTAATGACTGAAGCCAGACTTGAGTTGCCTACTATATCCTAAAATATTTTAATTAATTATTTTGTTCACTAAAGACAAAGCAACAAGTCATTGAATTCAGCCATTTCAGCCATGGAGCAAATACTTGCATTGTTCAGGACTGGTAGGAATTAGGGACTCAATTAGATCAGAACTGATAGCAATATTACAAGGATATAGGCTAGGTAAGCTACTGGATGTCAGTAACTTGATTATAAAATGGGACTCAAGGACAATAATGAGCTGGTTAAGAGACAACAAACAAGCATCCTAATGTTATGGGAATGAGATGAAAGAAATCATGTATCTACCTTTGGAAATGAAGATCACTGTAGCTTGGGTAGAAAAATCTGCCAAATAAGGGGTGAGCAAAACACATTTGTTTTGGGAAAGGAAACATAATGATGTAAAGAACAAGGCTGGCTAGATTAGCTAAGCCAATCTGATAGTATACAATATTGAACATAAATTTTTCTCTCCTAATCAATAAATTTGAGACAGTTAAAAATCAAAAAAGGGCAGGGAGGAATTGGAGATGTAGGACATCATTAGCCTCCATCCATCCAATGGATTCAAAAATCTGTAACTGTAGAAAATGTTTCGAAAAATTGTTGTTCCCAGATTCCATGAAAGTTCATTTTCAAACACTTTAGGAGCCAAACAATAAATTAACAAGGTGAAATCTGGAAAATAGCATATTTGTACAAGTAGGGGATCCACTTTCCTAGTCTTTCCCCTTCCAAACACCCTCTCCCAAAGAAAAGAACTCTGCTAAATGGTTTTTCCCCCTTAGAGCTCAAAATTCAGACTAAAGTGGTTCCCCGCTAAATCTGGTAAATGATTTCCTCGCCCTGCTCAACTAATCCAGCATTTATTATTCCAACATCAACAAAGTAAGGAGATAAAAGCAATCTATCAACATGCACAATTTAGATTGGGGGAGGAAGTGAAGAGGCATTAGGGAACAGAATAACTAGCCACCAACACCCCTATGGAAATGAATTCAAAATTCTGCCAAAACTGCACAGAAAGCTGCAAAAAATCCACTGATTTCTAGACTGCAGCTTCATTGTTAAAGCCTAAACATGAAGCAAAATCAGGAAGCAACAAATACTTTTTTGCCATCTTTTCAATTCCACCCCAATAGAAACAAAGGAAATTCCAAATTCCAAAGCTCATCTGGTGAATACATGGACTAATAAAACCAGTGAAAACCCAATATGCTATATCTATCCCTGCAAAAGCTGTTGGCAATTGCAGAATATCTGCATTATTTGAAAAATACAAACAGGGCAGGAAATCAATACAGTGCCTTTAAAGTAATACCAAATTGTGGCAAGAAAAAAGTAAATGAATTACTTGCCTTGAAATCAAGCAAGATAGAGAGCCATCTCCGTTCCTCAAACAGGAACCTGGCACCAAATTGAGCATTGACTTTGCACATCAATGAAAATAACTCACCCGAGCTAATTTAATATTTGGCTACTTGAGCTATTGTTGAATGTCTGAAGGAAATCTACAGGTACAGATCCCCCACCCACCAAAAGAATTTTGGTTAATGATTTCTTCCCCTTAATACAAAAGTATGCCCAAAGTGATTCTTTGAGAAATATGTAGGGCTGCAATTTGGGCAGGCTCAGGTTGACATTTGTCAATTTTTGAATGGGCCCAGGCCCTCAATGCTGTGTGACTTCTTCAAGTGAGGCACCCCTATAAATATGGTGAATGTTGTAAACTATTTATTCCAGAATTGCATTTCAACAGCGCATCACCAGGAAAATATAAAGGAGAGAAGAAACGTTCTATCCATAAGGCTGTGATTGGATTTGGAGGTGGGAGTGGAAAAGAGGACATCAATACCCACCCCTCAATGGATTTGAATATCTGCCAGAATCAAATCATCAACAAGTTGCCCATAGATGTAGAGCAGGGTGGTTGAAGTGGAGAGAGAGATAGGCAATAATGAAAGTTATATAAACAGTAATAAAACCAGCATTAATATATGGGACAGAGAGATAGGCAATAATGAAACACCATGTTCAAAAAATGTGTAGCTAGAATGAGGATGAGGATTTTGACATAGATGAAAATGGCAAGACTAAAAGGACCAAGTAAAAAGGTGAGTGCATTAGAAAGGACTTGAGAGTAGTTCCAATAAATGAAAAAGAAAATGAGAAAAAATTAACTGAGATGGTTTAGTCATGTGCATAGATGATAAATGACTGCACCAATGCAGAGTGACTTGTTGAAAGTAGAAGGAACCCAAAGAAATAAGGGAAGACCAAAGAAAACATGACCTGACATGGTAAAAAACAATGTTTTAGAATAGGCTTAGAGGTGCAAAAGAAAACTTGACAGAAAACTTGGCTCTTGATAGGGCTAACAGACAGGAGAGGATACAAAGCCAACCCCAAATAGTTTGGGATTAAGGTTGATTTAAGTTTAGTTGTATTTAATGGTATGAAATATCCAAAGATTCCCAATCCAATGAATAAGATTCCATTTGAATCCAAATATCAATGGACTGAATTTGGATCCAGGTATATGATATCCCATTCGAATCCAATCAGTTTGCAGTCATATTAAGACACTTGTCAATTCCAACATTCCCTTGTAAACAAAGAGATAAATGGAATACTAAACTAGTGATGATCCAGGTATTTTCTTCAAGGAAGACCCAAAGAATGCATAATCAGATGGAGCTCAATTTCCCCAGAGAAGCAAAAGAACCCAAAAGATGCATAGAAGTAAAGATTCAGCAGAAAACCCAATTATTACCCCCACAAATTGGGTTCAAAATTCCACTGGAACTACACAAAATGCTTTAAAAAATCCATTGAATTCCTAAATTTGTATAGAGAATATGCAGATATATTGAAAACTAAATCAGTGACAACCCAAGCATTATATCCATGGAAGACGCAAAGAATTCATAGTCAAGCTGAACCAACTTCACTAGGCACTAAGGACGTACATGAAATACCCAGAAAAAAAGACAATTTAAGAATTAGTGGACAATTTATCTCCCCCTGATGGGTTCAAAATTCCACAGAAAAATCTATCCATTACCCTCCAGATTTCGTGCAGCTTCAGTTTCAGAGCCAATCAAGGACGCAAAATTCAGAAAGCATCTCATCCGCCTTTCCTTTTTTTTTCTTCTCTTTCCACCCCAATCCAAACAAATTACACATTTCAATTTCAAAGTTTTTTTTTGTTTATGCATGAATAGATGAACTAATATTCTAAAAAACCAGTGACAACTCAAGCATTTTTCAAATAGAAATTCAATTTTCCGAGAAGCATAAGAAACACTTAAAAAGACACTCGTGCGGATACATCAAATATAAGAGACCGGTTCAAGAAACGCTATCCAAATGGCAAGTTAATCTTTCATAACAGAGAATTGAATAGCCGCAAGAAAGCAATGTAGAACTGAATTTTCAACCACAAATATCAGAAAACAAGACCAGCAGTTGAATAGATCCAAATCATCCGTGCAATCAAATCACAATACCAAAAGTACATTCAATTAGGCTTATAAAAAAAGTACATTCAACTCATCATTGTAACGGAATTGAAACTATATACTCCAACAATAAAAACATCCCATAGAATCAATAAGCAACAATACCACAATTAATTAGTAAAAAAAAAAAATCAAGCTAACAACTCAACTATCTGCATAATCATACGAAAACCACATAGCCGCATGCTTACCGGAAACCGGAGATCGAACCGAAACCAGCTCGGTCCTTTTACCAACCCAGACAGGACCGGAACCCCTGGAAGACCCTTCACCAGAAGGAACCCAAGCAGGGCCAGAACCAGGATTCGACCTCGTGGGTCCTCCAGACTGGCCATGACCCGAAGTGGGTACTTGCCGGAATGATCCTTCATGGCCAGAAATAGGCCGGTAACTCGTTTGCTGAGTCGGATAGTTAGAGTAGTTGGGGTTTGGATTTCCCGCACGACTTTCTTGACCATGTTGATAACCTTGGTGATGGGACCTTCCCCCTCTTCTTCCTCCATCTCCCGACCTTCCTCTTCCTCTTCCTCTCCCCCTCCCCCTCTGATAGTTCTCCATTGCCGAGTGCACAAACGAAACAAGCAAGCACAGGACTTTGTAGCAAGTAAACTCTGTAAGCAAGACTACCCAAAACAAAAACACTTGTAAGTAAAAGAGACACAAGCAAAAGAGGTATAAAAATACAAGAAGAGAACCAAAACTGAAATTACTGAAGTGCCTTTACGTGCTTCCTACGCTTTGAGAGTACTAAGGAATGAAAAGAAGAATCGGGAAAGTTCTGGTTAATTTACGAAAGCTGGGTCCCTGAGAAAAGAGCGGAATTGTTAGCCAAGGACAGTATGCGTGGAGACGAAGGAAAATACTCCATTTAGAAAAATGGAGAATTTGGAGGAGAAAAATACGAGAGACTACTACGATACGCAGCGGCAGAGTCAGAGAAGAGTGGACTGGACACTATTCTGGTTATGTTTACGTGGATTGGTTGGAGAAAAGTGGGTGTGGGGCTGTGCCCAGTAGGTAGAGGAAGCCACGGAGAAAAACAGGGAAGCGCCGAGGGAGTGTGGTGTTGATCTCGGTTGGGAGGGTCCTGTTGAGATGAAGGAGGACAAATCAGTTATTCTGTTGGAAACTTGGAGTAGCGCTGTCAAACGGTGAAGTGAAATCATGGCGGTTCACCCCGGACTAAGGACCAAGGAAGGAAGCTTGTTCACCCCGAGTTACTGATTGGTTTGTTAATTGTGTTCATTCAATTCGTAGTTCAATTTTTAATTTGCCTTTTTTCTGCTGACATTTGGGGATGGACTACCTCCGTTGTATATAGTTCCTGTTTTGCATTTCTGATTTATGTAAAAAAAAAAAAGAAGAAAATGACTGATAACTGAATGGGTCCATTTTTATTATATTATATTTAAAAAAAGAAAAAAATGGGTCCATTGAGAGTCAAACCGCGTTTCAAAGGGGTGGGCTCTACGCCTCTACCTCTACCTATACCTTGCAAAGCCAAAGCCCTGGTTTGAAAGGGGACACTTTAATTCCAAGATGGTGTTTGAAGCTTTTTTATGGCAAAAAATGTCTTTATATTCTATACTATATATACTTAGAGATGCAATTGTTCTTGTGTCGCTTTTTCCTTTTTCACATCGTTTACTAATTCTCTCATAAATTTGTGAATTTTTTTAATTTTTAAAATAATTTTAAAAATACATAAAAATGGGGTTATTTAAATTCACCCACAAGGCCACAACCAATTTAGTTTCCTTAGCTTCATATTAACAAACATAATGTAATAACCACTCCCCTATAGAACATGGGCATATTTTAACACCATTTCAGTGCATCACATGGGTCTCTTATTATCTATTACTATATTCTAAAAATGCAGTTGTCCACCTCAGCATGCTCTCTTTTGCTTCCTTACACTTTTGGATTTTGTGATTTTTTTATTTAAGAAAGTTGTATTAAGGCTTTTCATGACCAAATTCCTTATAAGTAAAACTCTGCACACATTCTAGAAGCATGGGAATCCAACCATACATTGGGAACATTTCTTCATAAATTTATCATACTTATACATGAGATATTCTCAATGTACAGTTGGATGCTATTTGCATGAAATTTTTACTTGTAGGAGATATAGGCTCAGCTTTTGTTGTGACCTACTTATCAAATAGATGCCTAGGCTGAAAAGTGACTTCACCAACATACTTTACACGAATAAATCCTTATGTTCACTCTCACTTTAGAAATTTGACCCATTTTCAATTGCACCTTTCAGCAAACCTTACTATCAATACACACAATGCTGGACAACTAAGTGCCCTGCATTTTGATTGCCTTAAAATTTTACTAACAACACCTTCCATCTCTTACAAAAATAGAGTATAAGTGTAACCTTAATGTTCTATTTCTTTTGTCATTCTCTGAAGTCATTTTCTATGCATCACGCAGGTTTAATTTGTCATTAGTAACATATAACAAGTGGAGAGGATATTCTAACTTGAAGAGGATCTCAACGAAGTAGTGCTACAGAAAAATGAAAACGATCACAAGCAAATATCTTTCCTTTGTTTTTCTATCAACTATGCTACAAAAGAAAAGGAGAGAAAAGGCATAGAGTGTAGAGGAAGTGTCATGCACATATACAAATCGTGCTTCTTCACTTTGTGTATACATACTATTGAGCCTTATCTTGTATAAACCTAATCTTAGCGTAGCCTTATCCTGTATGTATTTTAGTTGTTTTTAGGTTTGGTTTCCATCTTCATTTAGGAGTTAATTCTAACTCTAACTCTGTATATATATCTTGTTATCGTTCGCTAAAAGAGATACAAAAGAAAATCTTTCTCCTTCGACCTGAAGTTTCTCATGGTATCAGAGCCAGGTTTTCATCCAACGCTGTTGCCGCGTAATCAGCACAGTTATTAGACAGAAGCGGGCTCCGCAACCCCCCACTTTTGACGGCAATCGAGCCTTGGGTTGGTCTAGGTTTCGTCGTTGCCGTATACTCTCACAACCGAACGATTTATCCAGGTCATCAGCGACCCACGTTTCAGATCTTCGACCCAACGCAAACCTCTTCAACCATGCCAGTCCCGGAGGTGGTGGCTCTGTGACTGACGCTGTTGCACCCGCCGGAGTCTTAAACAGGATCGACGAGACACTCTCTTGAGCCGGTGAGAATATTGGTTGCTCGTCGATTTTAACGGCTTAATGTGCTTTACAACCCGATCGGAATATCGTCTTCAAGATTTGGTTGATCGATAAATGGCGGATGGAAGAGAGAAGAAGAATGAAGGTGAGGGCAGAAGCAGAAAGGTAGTCTCACCGTACTACCTGACTGCCAACGACAACCCGGGTAATATAATTAACCAAGTTCAATTGAAAGGAGATAATTACGAAGAATGGGCTCGAGCAATGCGGATGGCGCTCCGAGCCAAGAAGAAGATCGAATTTCTCGAAGGCACTATATCTCAGCCCACAGATGATTCATCGGAATTGAAAGACTGGTGGACTGTAAACTCGATGCTGGTTTCATGGATCCTCAACACGATAGAACCGAGCCTGCGTTCTACAATCACATATATGGAGGCTGTGAAGGACCTGTGGGATGACATCAAAGAATGGTCTACAGTAGGCAATGGGCCAAGAATTCAGCAACTCATGGCAGATCTTGCGAACAGCAAATAGGTCGGTCTCCCAATCGTGACATATTATGGCAAAATGAAACAAATATGGGAAAAGCTTGCTAATTACGAACAAATTCCGACATGCGTCTGTGCAGGCTGCAACTGCAACATCGCTGCGAAGCTGGAGAAGAGACGAGAAGAAGAAAGAGTCCATCAGTTTCTGATGGGCTTGGACAACGCAGTATATGGAACAGTGCGTTCCAATATTCTGGGCACCGATCCGTTGCCAAACTTGAACAAAGCCTATGCCATGGTGATACAAGAGGAGTGCCTGAGAACCATGACACGCGGCAAAGAAGAAAAAATGGAGGCAATGAGCTACGCTACGCAGGCACAAGGTGGAACAAAAAGAACGAGACATGACACAAAAAGAAAAATCTGGAGTGTGCATGAACTGTGGACGAATAGGGCATGAGGCTGAGAGTTGCTTTCAGCTCATCGGCTACCCGGACTAGTGGGGAGACCAGCCGAGATCTACTGGAAGTGGGAAAGCACGAGGCCGAGGAACACAAGGCAAAACTGGTTGTGGACGTGGAGGCGTACAGAGAGCAAATGCTGCACAAGTGGTAGGGCAAACCTCTGAACCAATTCACGCGACAGAGGGAGATCGCGCAGCATTCGGTGGATTGACTAATGAACAGTAGTCCACTTTTCTTAATCTCTTGAATTCTTGCAAACCCAACACAAATGAGAAGTTGGCAGGTATGAATTGGATAATTGATACAGGACCTTCACACCATATGACCGGGAACCTGAACCACTTGCATGATCCCAAAATCGTGGCTGGTTGTCAGGTTGGATTGCCCGATGGAAAGCTTGTCATGGCAATAAAGAAAGGGACAGTCATTTTAAATAAACACATGAAGCTTGCTAATGTGCTTTATGTTCCTCGTTTGAATTGTAACCTAATATCTGTGTCGCAATTATTAGAGGAGTCAAATTGTAATATCCAATTTACTAATAAGTTTTGTGTTGTACAGGACCGCACTTCGAGGATGGTGATTGGTGCGGGTGAACTACGCGAAGGGCTCTACTACTTCAAAGGTGCGTGCTCAAGCAAGGTTCACAAGGCAAAGGTTGAAGCTTCATACGAGTTATGGCACAAGAGAATGAGTCATCCCTCCGAAAAAGTAATTAAATTTCTTCCTGATTTGAACATTAGATATGGTAGTGGAAACAGGATTTGTGGTGTTTGTTCAAAAGTCAAACAGACAAGAGGTACGTTCGATTCTAGTGAAAATAATGCTAAAGGAACTTTCGATTTGATTCATTGTGATTTATGGGGTCCGTACTCTGTACGTGCGTCTTGTGGTGCCACGTATTTTTTGACTATTGTTGATGACTTCTCAAGAGTTGTTTGGATTTTCTTACTTAATGACAAAAGTGAAGTGGGAAAAATGTTGCGGAACTTCTTCACTATGGTTAAACGCCAATATGATAAATTGGTAAGAATAGTTAGAAGTGATAATGGTACTGAATTTACTTGCTTGAAGGAATATTTTTTTGAGCAAGGTATAATACATCAGACCTCATGTGTTGAAACACCGCAACAGAATGGATGTGTCGAGAGAAAGCATAGACATATACTGAATGTTGCCAGAGCCCTTAGATTTCAGGCTAATCTCCCTATTGAGTTTTGGGGAGAGTGTGTTATGACGGCTAGTTATCTGATCAATACGACTCCCTCCACTCTTCTTTTGGGAAAATCACCGTATGAGATGTTGTATGGGCAGAAACCTAGCTACAAACATATACGAACGTTTGGGTGTTTGTGTTATGTGCGAAGCCTAAATCGTACCAGGGACAAGTTTTCCAGTAGAGTCAAACGTTGTGTCTTTGTGGGATACCCCTTTGGCAAGAAGGGGTGGAGAGTTTATAACTTGGAGAAAAATGAATACTTTGTTTCTAGGGATGTGGTGTTTTTAGAAACTGAGTTTTCGTATGCTGTTGAAGAAAAACAAGTCAAACACAATGATGGCGATCTTGATTATAATCAGGTGGAGACTGAAGTGTATGACGAAGAAGATAGTGAAAGTATAAGAGGAAGGGGTGATAGTATAGGCGACAGGTGTGAAAATAATGAAGTGGAGCATGATGTAAGGGGGGTTCTATGGTAGAAACGAATGCAGGGAATGAACAACTTGGACGAGGTCATAGAGTGAAGCATTCTTTCACTCGTCTCAAGGATTACGTCATACACACAACTTGGTGTTCCAACCAAAGTCTGAGCCCTTCTGCCAGTTCATCTCGCCAATCTCACTCCTCAGGTACTCCCTATCTTATAACACATTATGTGAATTGTGATAAATTTTCTTTGCGACATCGCTCTTTCTTAACAACTGTCACAGCTAGTCATGAGCCACAAGGTTATTCAGAGGCTGTCAAGGACTCTTGTTGGAGAGAAGTAATGAGAAAGGAAATTGAAGCTTTAGAAAACAATAGAACTTGGACAGTGGAGGACTTGCCACCAGGGAAAAAGGCTCTCGGAAGTAAATGGGTCTACGAGATAAAGTACAACTCAGATGACACAATAGAACGGTACAAACAGGTTAAAGGGATATACTACAATGAAACGTTTGTGCCTGTGGCAAAGATGGTTACAGTTTGTACATTCCTTGCAGTTGTTGCGGCTAAAAATTGGGAACTGCATCAGATGGATGTGCAGAACACATTTCTTCATGGAGATCTGCAAGAAGAAGTCTATATGAAGATGCCTCCTGGATTTGCTTCAAGATTGCTTGGAAATGTGTGCAAGCTGCATAAGTCGTTTTATGGTTTGAAACAGACCCCTCGTTGCTGGTTTGCTAAACTAACGACAGCCTTGAAACAGTATGGTTTTACCTAGTCGCAATTTGATTACTCTTTGTTTACGCTTCGACGTAAGCAAGAACAGTTAAATATTTTAGTTTACGTGGACGATCTTGTCATCTCTGGAAATAATGGCAATGCCATTTGGAAATTCAAGAAGTATCTTAGCCAATGCTTCCACATGAAGGACTTGGGAGCTTTGAAATATTTTTTAGGAGTGGAGGTCGCCAGAAGCCAGGAAGGTATTTTTCTTTGTCATCGGAAGTATGCTTTGGATATCTTATCAGAAACTGGATTGTTAGGAGCTAAGCCAGTTGGGCTTCCCCTAAAACAAAATCATAAATTAGCTCTAGCAGATGGTCCTATGATGATAAAGCCGGAGAGTTACACGAGGTTAGTGGGTCGTTTGATTTACTTGACCATTACTCGTCCTGAGTTGTCCTATTGTGTGCATGTGCTCGCTCAATTTATGCAGACCCCTCGTGAAGAACACTGGGAGACAGCTTTACGTGTGGTGCGATATTTGAAAGGTAACCCGGGACAGGGAATCTTCCTTCCAACTAACAGTGATCTTCGATTGTATGCTTACTGTGATTCTGACTGGGCCGGTTGTCCACTGACACGATGCTCTCTCACCAGATACTTTGTTTTATTGGAACAAACACCCATCTCGTGGAAGACAAAGAAGCAGCATACAGTGTCCAGATCATCGACTGAGGCGGAATACAGGTCTATGGCAACAGCTGCATGTGAATTGAAATGGTTAAAAGGGTTGTTGCATTCCTTAGGTGTTGGTCATCCTGACCCTATGCGATTATACTATGATAGTCAAGTAGCTTTGCATATTTCTGCGAATCCGGTCTTCCATGAGAGGACTAAACACATTGAAGTAGACTGTCATTTTGTCCTCGATGAAATCCAGAATGGGAATATACGGCTCTCCTACGTCCAGACTTCCGAGCAACTTGCTGATATATTTACAAAGGCCCTGGGCAGGCCACAATTCGAACATCTTCTTGCCAAGTTGGGCATTTCCCATTTACATGCACCAACTTGAGGGGGGATATTGAGCCTTATCTTGTATAAACCTTATCTTAGCGTAGCCTTATCCTATATGTATTTTAGTTGTTTTTGGGTTTGGCTTCCATCTTTGTTTAGGAATTAACTCTAACTCTAACTCTGTATATATATCTTGTGATCGTTCGTTAAAAGAGATACAGAAAAAAATCTTTCTCCTTCGACCTGAAGTTTCTCACATACACCAAGTTTTTCTATCAACTAATCGTACTAAAATTGTCTTACTTTTCATTAGTTCACTTTTCACAAAATGTACACTCAAGTTTAACAATGTATACATCCACATTTAACAAAATGTGATTCAAAGATACAACTTGTTCACGTATTTTGTTGCATAGTGCACTGGATGCACCATAGATTTTGCCCATAATTAATAATACACAATTTAAATTTCAAAATTTAAATAATTCAGCTTATTATGCTCAAGGTTTTAAAAGCGTTTTTGACCCGAATAGTCAAACTGTTTGACCTAAGAACCCGTTAGTCACCCAACCTACTTTTTTTACAAAAATCCATTGATTTAGTTAAAAAACCACAGACCCAAGTCATTGAATTATTGAACTATTTTACTAGAGAAACGGTTCGCGGGTTGACACTAAAACAGCATTCTTTTTTTTTCAAAAAAAAATAGTGTTTTTTCATTTTAAGTCCCAAGAAATAGTTAAAAATATTTTTGATTTTTTTGTTTCAAAATTAAAACAAATAAAAAATTGACTAATGTGACTTTTGAACACATCAAAATTATAGTAATACAAATTTTGACCAATTACTGAAATTGTTAGATGTGAAATATCAAAATTTATAGTAATACAAATTTGACACAAAATATTACTAATACAATATAAGTAACACCCAACATAAATTATATCATCTTTTAGAAAAAAATGTCAAGTTAATAAGAATTATGAAATCTAAAAGAGCTAAAAGGAAATGTTTACTTTTTCATTATTTAGGCCGATAAAGAAGGAAACATAGGCCATTGCTCTAACAAATTTATAGTAATTGATATGATTAAAATGGATAGTTTGAGAATGAATTAGATAAGAAATGTTGACTCTACAAAGGATATAAAACAAAAAAAAGTTTAAGATTGATAGAGATTAAAGAAGATGGAGAAACTTTTAAAGAAAAAGATATTGCCAAACATTTAAAACCTTCAATAATTTAGACTCTATTTGTTCATCATACTACTTTCATTCCTCGTATATCTAACATAAAAACATCTCAATTTTAAGTAAACACTACCTTATTAACTTATAAATGAGCTCCAATCCATTCAGTTTAATATATCATACAATTTTTATTAGTCATCCAAACTTATGTTAAAACTGTTTATTTTATACAAAATACAATATACAATCATTAATTAAGGACTGCATGACACAAAAAAATCTAGAACAAAGGACTAGGAATGGAACGATGAAAGAGTTAACGCCTTTCTAGCTAGTAAGTGCACAACAAGGTTCTCAAATCTTTTGATGAACTACATTGAACTATGGGGAATTCGTTTTAACAAAGCCCTACAATCAACAACATAAGTTTTATACGCCAAGGAGTATCCTTTAAGACCTCCAAGAGGGAGTTTATAACAGTAAGAACATCACCCTCAAAGATAATATGGTGAAAATGGAGATCCAAAACTAGTTTAGGGCTTTCCTTTAAAGCTAGAACCTCAATCTCCAATGGAGAGAAAATTGGAAAAGCCACGAAATGAGCAATGATTAATGAACCATGGTGACCTCTAGAAACCAAGCTATCAACCGCCTTAATATTTGATGTAGTACCATGGCAATTCAATTTAATATAGTGCATAGGAGGGCGTTGCCAAAGCATGTTAAAGGAAGAAGGAACAACACCCATGTTGTTTGGGTCATGGTCGAACTGGCTTCAGGTGCCACGTGGTTGCCCAATCATCATGACCACGTCAGCGTTGCGCTGTCTCTGTGGTCCGCACCTCATCCCCCCAGCCACAAAGACTCCACGTCATACGGATAAGCATAGCCAGGACAGAAGAGCAGATGGGGATAATTCCATTGAAGATTAGGACTCATCCCGAAGACCTCGACAGCTAACCTCATCCCGGCAACCCCAGAAGCCTAGTCCGATTAGGACATGGACCCTCGGCTATAAAAGGGTACCTCCACTCAAGGTAAGGGATTCCAACTTCTACAACCCATATTATTATACTACTCGAACCAACATTGTTCTCTAATTGCTCAACCTGATTCTCTACTACCATCTACTGACTTGAGTGTCGGAGTAGCTACCCGGGGATAACTCCTCGGGCCTTTGACTGTCTTTGTGTTCGCAAATCTTGGTGCGCAGCTTCGTCCTTCCACCTCGGCTCAACCTAGCTAGCAAGGACTATCTGACTATGACCTCGGTTCTTGCACTACCTAGGATCGAGCAACATCAGATTGGTGTCGTTTATGGGAAATGCACAAAAAGCCTTCCCTAAATCTTTCTCCCCATGCAAACAAGAATCCGTCAAGATGCCAAAAAACCACTTTGAGCATTCAACCAGTTGATCCCCATCTCGGGAATCCCGTCATCGTGCCCTCCGCGCTAGGAAACCCAGCAACTACAACCATCTGTGGTCAACCCCATTCAATTCCAGGCGATGCAAGAAAAGGTTGACCAAATCTTGGCAATGATGCAATTGTTGGGGTCTACGGCACCGCCCACTCAAACCGTTCCCCTCCTATCATGTTGCGTACAAAGGCTGATCCTTGCCCCGAGGACCCCAAAACACGTCGGTTAAACAAGAAGGGAGAGTGTTCTGACCAAGAAAAGCAAGATACCGCGAGAAGATCCGTCTCTTCTACCCAGTCTCGTGAACCCCACAACCGCAGCAGGACACACCAAACTACGCGGGTACCAGCCAAAGAAAGGCTTAGCAAGAGGACACCTCCCCAGGTGGTCTCTATCGTCAAGTCCAGTTTTGTTAAGGACCGCCCAGCATTGCCCAAGAAAGAAAGAGCCACGCACGTCGTTGTACCAGACGACAGTGATATGGAGATCCGAGAGCTCCAACAGCGTTTAACCGAGCTAGAGCACAACCAAGCGTAGAGGAGTGCAGCACCATCCATGGACCAGCCCATGCAACTAGACAACAAGCCCATCAAAGAGCCGCCTTTCATCCAAGAGATCATTGACGAGCTCCCCCCCCCCGTAGGATGGCGGGCACCGCAACTCGACAAATATGACAGAAGCACCGACCCCGACGACCACCTCGAAGCCCTCAAGGCCTAGTTAATTCTACATGGTGCGTCAGAGGGGTTGATGTGCAAAGATCTCGTCTCCACACTCAAAGGACCGGCGCTGACATGGTACTCATCCCTTTCCCAGCGCTCCATCATGTCGTGGAAGCAGCAAGAGGACCAATTTTTGGCAAATTCATAGCCAGCTAAAAACATTGGAAGACTTCGGCCAGCCTCATGTGGGTGTGGTAAAGAAAGGGAAAATCTCTCAAAGACTACTTGGCAAGATTCAACACCGAAGCGCTACAAGTCCAAAACCTAAACCAATCTGTAGCTATCACAACTATACAACACAGACTCTACCCTTCGCCCTTCAACTTCTCCATCTCCAAGAACCCTCCTCAGACTATAGTCGCACTAATGAAGAATGCCCAAAAGTACATCAACACAAAGGAAGCCCAGGCACAACTAAGGGGAGAAGAGGAAAGGCCTGACAAGAAGAGAAGGGACACGGAGGAGCGCAAGGCAGAGAGGTCAAACCAGGACCATAAAAGAAAAGATCGTCGGCCCAACCGTAGACTAAGGATGCCCCCTCCAACCTATAGGAACTTCACGCCGCTGAACACACTATAGTCTGAAGTCCTAATGCAGATTCGTGACTACAACTATGTCCGGTGGTCTAAGAAAATGAAGACATAGAGCAACAAGAGGAACTGCAACAAATACTGCGAGTTCCACAAGGACCACGACCACGACACAAACAACTGCTTCGACCTCCGCAACCACATCAAGGACTTGACCAGGCGCGAGTACCTCAGTGGGTTCATCGACAAGAGCGAGAAGCTGACATAGGAAGAGTCGTGCCCAGAAGCTCGGCCACCACCCCGAGCTCCTCTCACTAGTGTTATCCATGTGATATCAGGAGGAATAACTACCAGAGGAGAGAGCAGATCGAGGTGCAAGAAGTATGAGCGGTTGATCAAGGTCAATGACCGCGAATAGAAGAAGAGGCGGGAAGATCCGATCACCTTTACAGAGGATGACCTCCAGTGGGTTCAGACCCCGCACGATGATGCCTTGGTGATCACGGCTGAGATAGCCAACTTCAAAGTGTGGTGTATCTTAGTCAACACAAGCAGCTTAACGGATGTCCTCTTTGAAGACACATTTGAAAAGCTCAGCATCGGCAGTGATTGCTTCATCCCCATCAACACTCCCCTTATGGGCTTCTCCGGGGAGTCCCTTATGCTGACCAGGAGGATAACCCTCCCCCTTCTAATCGAAGATGGTGATATCATGGAAACGACTATGGTAGGCCATCCTTCAATGCTCTGTGGGCCTCAGTCTCCACCTTCCACCTCGCCTTGAAGTTCCCAACCCAATACGGCGTGGGAGTAGCATGTAAAGACCATAAAATCACACGGCAATGCTATTTGACCTCCTACCAAGGACCGCACCCAATCGTAGAGATGCTAATGGCCGAAGCGTATGATCTGCGGGACGAAGTGAAGATGCAATGTGGCCAACCTGTTAAAGACCTCGTTTAGTTGCCGCTTAGTGAGGAAGACCCTGAGAAGATAGTCCAAGTCGGCTCTCTCTTGGGAAATCGTCTTCGAGAAGAGCTAGTACAATTGTTGAAGGATCACACCAACGTGTTTGCTTGGTCAGCGGCAAACATGCCAAGGATCGACCCCGAGGTCATCACCCACTACCTGAACACCAACCCATGTTACCATCCCATCAGGCATAAGAAGAGGAGCTTCACTGCAGAATAGTGGCAAGTGATCACTGACAAGGTTCAAAAGTTGCTCGGCGCTGACTTTATCGAGAAGTGAAATACCTCGACTGGCTGGCCAACGTGGTGATGGTAAAGAAGGCCAACAAAAAGTGAAGGATTTGCATCGACTTCACTGACCTAAAAAAAGTCTATCCAAAGGATAGCTTCCCCTTGCCGAGGATCAACCAGCTCGTTGATGCAATGGAAGGATATGAACTCCTGAGTTTCATGGATGTCATGATCTAGCCCTGACCCGAGAGCCTCCAGTTCATTGATGTAACCCATCATCTTTATACAATGGTCATGAACCTGTTTGTTCTTGGTCATCTGTGCGGTCATAAACAATTTTAAGACCTTTTGTCGAGTAGAACGGTTCTGCTCTTCGTACATAGTCTTCAGACTATCCAATATATCTTTGGACACTTCGATCTTATAGAATTATCGTTGTATCGGATTGTCTAAAGAGGCTATAAAATAACACCGGGCAAGAGAGTTTTTCTCTTCCCATTCTTGATACTCTCTTCTACAGCCTCAGAAGCCCTATCACTCGGACGATCCGAAGCAGGGTTCTTAGCAATTTTGTCCAATTTCTCGGACGTCAAAACCAACATAAGGTTTCAGAACCAGACAGCATAATTAGGGCCCTTGAGTTTGTTATCATCCAAAAATTTGGTGAAGTTTCCATTTGCCATTTCTAGTAAAGGCATGGCAGATTTGTAAGTCCACAACCTAATTGATTCAAGTAAAACTTCTAAACCATCTTTCTTAATCCTATGATATAATATTGTAGCTAAGCAATAAATGGGAGAATTTTTTTGCAATATTTTTTAATTGTATTTTCCATTATTTCAACAATACTTTGAAATTGTGAATTTTTCCTATATTTTGCAAAACATTCACTAATCATAAATAATTGATTAACTAAAAGATGACTAGTCAAGTAATAAACACCCAAAAATTCATTAGTTGCATCAAAAAATATTTGCAAAAAAAAATTCCATTTAAAATTCTTTTATAAAAATATAAATTTTGTTTTATAAAATCAAAAGTTAAAAAGAAAAAATTGTTAGTTTTAAACTTAATTAAAATTTAAAATTATCAAAAACTTTTGAACAATTATTATTACTATAAAGTACCTTAATCCATTTAAAAATAACAAAATAAATTTAAATAAAATTTTAGTAAATGTTAATATAATTAGAAATATCATAATGCTCCTTTTAGCATGCAGCTTGGGTGGATTGGATCGGGTTGAGAGTTAACCTAAGCCCAACATTAAGTCTCAAACCTCAAGCTTAGGCTTGGCTCAACTAAAGGTCTAGTCCGAGTTTACCAACTCAGACCCAAGCCTAGCTTAACCCAACAAATCTTAGGTTGGGCTTAGGCTCGAGCAGGTATATATATATATATATAGCGAGCGAACGAGCGAACGAGCGAGAGAGAGAGAGAGAGAGAGGTGTAAATCAGGCCATGTTGGGCCACGGGTCGTGCTTCCCTCCCTTGGGATACTTCGGGGGATCGGCCCAGCACGGCCTACAACCTGAGCCCGTTTTGGCCCGTGCTAGGCAAGGTGGGCTGTGGGTCATGCTATGGGCCTAGCCCGTGTTAGGCTAGGCTACAGGCTAGGCCTTGGGCTTGGGCCGAACCGGGTCATACTATTTTTTCTTGTGTTTTTTTGACACTTAGATTGTTTTTATTTTTTCGCTAAGTAAACACTAAAACTAGAATACTTCACTTTCCTTAATTCCTTTGATCTTTGGGAACAAATTGGAAAAATAAAAAATGTAACAAAGAAATGAAAAAAAATACTTAAATACTTAACAAAATACAAAATGAACAACAAATTAGAAAAAATAGGATTTTTTTTCTTGAATTTGAACAATGCAATGGTTAATGGATGAATGAAATATAGAAAATGAAATAAAATATAAAAAAGTAATACAATTATAAATTGAAAATAAAAAAATTACATTGTTGAAAAAAAACAACTAATTTAAATAAAATTGAAAAAAAAATACAATAATTAAAATATTGAGTATACAAAAAAAAAATATTCACTTTATCATTTTTCTTCAAGTTTCACCTCCACCCGCATCTTCATCATCTGCTTCAAGTATACAAATGCCCTCATTTGTCTTGTAATCTATCCTTAGCATCCACCCAATCCTTGAGGTGGATGCATATTTCAAGACTTTCATCATTCATGCAACTTTTGTTGTCTTTCAACCCCCTAGTACTTGTATTAAAACAAGACTCCGATAGAATTGTAAATATCGGAGAGGTTAGTAGATCATGTACCAGGGTGGTAAGGACTGGATAGTTTTTTCATGTCCTCTTTAGTCTCCACCAGGCTAAAATATCAAAACTATTCCATTCCTCCAGCCGTAGGAATTAACTAAAGTAAAAAAAAAATGTTTATAAATAAAAATTAAGTTCAGTATATGAACTTGTTGATGAAGAGGTAGTAGATTTCTATCTCTTATTTATTAGAGACCAAATTTTGTCTTTTCTACTATTGGAACTAGCTATTTCATAAGTAAAACTTGCACTTGTACAAGATTTCTTATGCCTTAGCACTTGTGATTCATATAAACTATACATTTCAAATAATAAACTATTAATTTCTTGTTTCGTATTTCCAATTTCAATATTCATATTTTCACAATATGATTCAAGTAAAACTTCTAAACCATCTTTTCTAATCCTATGATATAATATTGTAGCTAAGCAATAAATGGGAGAAATTTTTTGCAATATTTTTTAATTGTATTTTCCATTATTTCAACAATAATTTGAAATTGTGAATTTTTCCTATATTTTGCAAAATATTCACTAATCATAAATAATTGATTAACTAAAAGATGACTAGTCAAGTAATAAACACCCGAAAATTCATTAGTTGCATCAAAAAAAATTTGTAAAAAAATCTTTTATACAAATTGTCATTTTCCAATCTTCGTCGAAATCATATCATGTGGCATTTTTGCATCATAAAAATCAGTAAAAATTTGTTTGTAAGCAATACAACTTTCTAATATAGAATAGGTAGAATTCAATATATGTTGAACATCTAATACAAAATGTTTATATTTTAAACCATAGTTTTGATATAAATATTTAAATTCTTGTTTTCTTGATCAAAAACTTTTAATCTATATTATACAATTTCTAATTTTAGAAATATGATAAGAATTAATTTTTAAAGCATATTGAATACATAAATTTAAGATGTGACATGCATATTTAATATGAAATAATTTCTTATCTAAACATTATTTTAATTAAGACTTTAAGATATTTATTGCTGAATCATTATTATTACCATTATCAAAACTAATGGAAAAAAGTTTATAATCAAGTCTATAAATATGCAAAGTATTTAAAATATTTGCAGCAATAGTTAGGCCAATATGTGGCCATTCAAGCCTAATAAAACTTAAAATTCTTTTATGTAAAAACTATTTTTCATCAATAAAATAACCGATAATACAAATATAACTTATATTAAGTCTAAATGTCCAAATATCATAAGTAATTGCAATTTTAGAATTAAGATTTGATAACATAGAAATTAAATTTTGTTTATATGAATAAAAAATTTTTTAAAGCATATGTTCTAATTTACAAATCTATGTAATTTTTTTTTCAAATTTAGTATATTCAGCTAATAAAAATGGATGTTCATCATGCATAATATATTTTGTTAACTCTTGCCACATTTTTTCTTGAGAATATTTAAAAGTACTAAAAATCTCACTTCCTATTTGTTCTTGTAATGTTTCTTTCTTCTTCTTCTTCTTCTTTCATTATATAGCTTATCAAATGTCTACCCAAGTGGCTAGTACCTCCATTACTACTGTAGATAAAGTCAATCCTACATTTTTGACAAACGACCCTCTTTCCCTTCCCTTCAACCTCCTATATTTTAAATATTGTTCAAACCAGACTAATCAACCTAGTGTTCTTTTTATTTCCCCAACCTCTAGTAGCAGTACTAGGGGTGGGAACATCGGCAATATTAGCAACACCCATATCGGTGCTGACACTATCATATTGCGACTAGACCTGTTCATGGGCCGGGTAGCCCGATGGCCCGGTCCGCACCCCGGTCGGGCTTGGTCATGTAATTAGGCCCGCGGGCCTGACCTCGGACCTAACACAGTAAGCCCGACTGTGTTACGGGCCGGGCTCGAGATTTGTCAAAAAAGCCCGGCCCGGCCCGACTCAGCATTATATATTTTATATATAAAATATATAAATAATATAATATTTATTGAAAATATATATATATATTTATAATTTAATATATACATTTTTTTATTTTTCTTTATAATTTCTCTCTCACTCACTATCTCTATTCAGCCGCTTCAGCAGTAGTAACAACATGGGCTAAATTTCGGGCTCGAGCCGAGCTCGGAAACAAGTTGTAGGCCCAATGGTCGGGCCGGGCTCGGCCTTACAAAAATCTGTTAATACAGAGTGGAAGCCCGGTCCGACCCATGAACAGGTCTAATTGCGACTAAATATTGACATTGTCGACATTAACCACGTTGGGGAATTGGTGTCGAGAGAAAGAGGAGGGGCCGAACATTTTTTTAATTATAAAAAAATAAAAATTAATTTAATTGCACTTGCCCGAATTATTGGTTTAGAATCTCAATTTCATTTCAATAGTTGAAGCCTCAAAGTCTCCCAAATTGCTAACTTGAGATACCCAAGCAAGCCTTCCTCTTTTTGAAACTTGAATCAAGTTGATAATTGGAGAGTAGTGGAGAATTGGAGAGTATATGTCAGATTATGATTATGTATGATGTATGAGAGATTGAGATTTAAGAGAGTATAAGAGAGTATGAGAATTGGTGTGATGAGAATGGTGGAAGATAAAGCTATTTATAGGATGAAAATAATTTAATTCCCTAAAGTACCCTAAAAACTAACCGTTTTTTAGTTATTAGGAGGGGTATTTTGGTTATTATAAATTTATTTATCACTTTACCTAAATACCCCATAAACTAGCTATTATATAGTTGTTGGGGGCATTATTGTCATTTTATATCCCAAAAGCCAAAATACATAAATACCCCTATATAACTGTTTATAACTATTGGGGTATTTCTATAAAAAAGTGTCTTAAAAAGTTGAAACTAGTTGTTGTTGGGGGGGTCTCCAATGGCTAACCTATGAGCCACGGGCAGCACAGCACGACAGTGCGGGTTGTGCCGACCTGCCTTGCGGACTTGAAACCCCAAGCCCGACATGACCCATACAGTCATGTCGGGTCGCAGGTGGCACAACCGAACACAATATATCTATCAATATATATATATATTGGGTTAGGGGTTAGGTCAGGCTTGAACTATCACAAGCCCAACCCAAGTTTAGGTCAAACATGAGTTTTTGGCCCAAAATAACACGGCAGGTCCATGATTCCGTGCTACTTATTCCTTGATTTAAGGTTGTCAATGGGTTGGGGTCCGATCCGATGGACTTAGAACCAATTGGGTCGGTTCTGGTTTTGTGAACTGGAATTGGGTCGATACTAAGTCCTGATACAGGGTCCTGATTATTATCGATTCAGAACCGGTTCCACCTAGTCCCAAATCGATTCAGACCCGACCCGTTATATATAGAATATTTAATATATAGTAAACATAAATATTTATCTTTTATTTATTATAATTGGGCCTATCCGGTCATACCCAAGTTCCCCGAGAGCCAATCTATTTGGTTCCGGGTAAAAAATACAGACCCATGTCGGGTCCGGTTCCGAATCCTCAACATTTCATATTGGGCCGGTTCCGGTTCCAGATGGTTCCACTCCAGACCCGACCCGTTTACGGCCCTACCTTCATTTGTTTTCGAATCATTTCGATTTTACTCTCTCGCAGACTCTACTTCCACTCCTCTTATATTCCCCAATTTCCAAATTCAGAATCCAACTCAAAACAACTATTTTTCTCTAGTAGGAGAGAGCTTCCTCTTCTCCGTGATCCCTTCCATCCTCAAACAATAGAGAAAGGAACTCACTACTTCGATCAAGTTAAGTAAACAATGAAAAAGCAGAGCAGCAACAACAGCAGCAGCATTCTTAGCAGCGGCATAAAGCAAGTTACACCATCTCCTCGAAATCTTCCAGGCGTCCCGAAGAGTAAAATAGAGGTAGAAGCTGATGCTTCAAACCTCGTCGGCCGAATAGTCGAGAAGGGTTTCTCCTCCACCCCCTCTGGCAATTCCCTCAAGCCATCTTCTCTCCCTCGCCCCACCGTTCTCCCTTTCCCCGTTGCTCGCCACCGTTCTCATGGTCCTGTAAGCATTCTTTTTTGTTATTTTCTTTTTTAATTTAGTTTCGTTCTTTATTGTTTTGAAAGGCAAATTTAGCTTCAACTAGGGCATGCAGTTCATTCCACCTTTGCTGATTTCTATTATGATTTCGATAGCATTGGAATCCGGTAACTAATGAGAAGAATGATGAAGAAGACGATGAGAACGAAGATAAAGATGATACTGACTTTGATCCTATAGCGGCCTTTGCTAATCCAATTGAGAAGAAACCCAAAAAGGGTTTGGACTTTAGCAGGTGGAGAGAACTGGTTCAAGAAGGTGATGGTTCTAGTGTACCCCAGGTGAAGAAAACGGATAATCTGGCGATGGCGGACGATGGAAGACAAAAGGGTGAAGAAGAATCAGAAAATGCAAAAAAGGGAAATGGTTTGTATAGTTCTGTTGCTTTTGCGTCTAAAGAAGTGAATGGACTATCTCGTAAGAGTTCAAACGAGGGTCGGATTAAAAGTGGAGAGATTGAAACAGATGTAACTTCACGCCAAAGTAGTAAGTTAGATAATTCTGATTCATTTGGCTCTATAAAGGCGAATGGTGAAGCGGATAAGGGTCCAAGTGAGACTCGTGCTGAAAATGGAGAGGTTAAAGCTGATGATTATAGTGTGAAGGTTCCTGGGAATGTGGAAAAAGATGCATCAGGTTCTTTGGCTGTGGCTGAGCACGCTAAAGATGAAGGAACCCATTGTCAAGACCTCAAGTTCGACAGGGTTGATGCTGGAGAAGGATATGCGTCTCTTGAGAGTCAAATTGATGCCGAGAATCGTGCCAGGTTGCAACAGATGTCAGCTGAAGAGATTGCAGAAGCGCAGGCTGAGATAGTGGCGAAGATGAAGCCTGGATTGCTAGAGGTACTAAAAAGGCGGGGACAAGAAAAATTGGAGCAGCAGAAACGTCCAACGCCAGACTTGGCTACTAGTCATCATCTTGGTACTCAACGAGATAAGAGTGACCCTGCCCAAACACCATCTAGTGCTCCACCCACTGAGGCTACTAAAAGTTCTGGCGTAGCATTGGCAAAGGCAATACCTACTAAGGATACAGCAAAGAGGTCAGATGATGGTGGTTTGCAGACATTGGTTGCTCCTGGTAACAGCTTGTGGAACGCTTGGAATGAGAGAGTTGAGGCAGTCAGGGCACTCAGATTTTGCTTAGATGGGACTACTGTGGAAGGAGATTCTGTAAAAGGACCAACAACTGGTAAGGACTAAGCGTTTAAGCATATCAAAGTTTAACGACAATTCTTGTGGTAGACACAAACTAGGAAGTTGAATCAATAAGATTTAGGTTCTTGAGCCTCTGAAAGCTTAAGCACATAGTTCTCAAGTTAGACATAATCTAATATGCTGAATCATATAAATATGTTTATTTATCAAAAAAATCATATAAATATGTTTCATTTCAAAACCATCAGTGAGATTGTGCTTCAAGGCATACACGGACAAAGCGTTGCTTAGCATATAATTGGGCAGGAACTCTAACACTCATTTCAGTTACTTAGCATATAATTATGATGCTGCATGATAGATAACTTTGATATTTTGAAGTAGAAACTCAAGAGCACATGTAGTTATGCCATTCATCTGTCTGAGTTGCTTAATTGGTGATTAGGCTCAAGCCGTTCAAGACGATGCTTTGTTATGCCAGATAATATTGAGGGATTTTTAAATGTCTTTTAAAAAGGAAGCTTTACCGAAAAAATCCTAGCTTAGTGATGTGCCCTGATGTGTATAAAAGTTCAACATCATGAACTGGATGTCAGCTTCCTGTTACTGAATTTTTTCTCAATTTAAATCAGCAAATGATCTGAATTATTTCATTTTTTTATAATATGTATATAACCAATTTTAGGGGCCATTGCTTGTTGTAGTGATAAAATCTTGGGCTGGCAAGTGTGAGGACATGGGTTTGAGTCTGAGAGTGGTCGTTTTGTGAAAAAAATTCCAAAGGTTAGGACTGTATCCGGTCTACCATTTTCAAGATCCAAGATGGATGGACCAACATGGGTATTGACCTTGTAATGCCGCCAGTTTCATTTCCCAGCATTCTTCCCCCTCAGGGCTTAATTGGAACCTTGGGTTCACTAGGAATCTTAGGGAGTCTGAAATATCCAGTGTGTCAAATTTGCTATGCTTGTTAAACTTAGTAGTTCTAGGGGAAGATGAGTTGGATACTAGGGTGTGGGTTTCTAATGCTGCAGGGCTTTTTTCTTGTAAGTCTTTATTCAATTCCCTTGTAACCACTTAACTGTCTCCTTCTTTCGCTGTTAAGGAAATTTGGAGTCCCCCTATTCCAACAAAAGTTAGTGCCTTTTGTTGGGAAGTGTTTTATGGTTGTATTAACACTTGTGACACGATCCTAAGGAAAAGACCTAATTGGTGCTTGTCCTCTAGCTGGTGTTTTTTATGTAAGTTGAATGGTGAGACTGCTCTTGATCTCTTTATCTCTTGTCCTTTTGTTGGCTGCAATTGGGATTGGTTTTCTTCTCTTTTTGGGTGCAGGTGGACACCTCCTATCAGCTTGGATGGGTTGTTTAGCCTGTCTGCCTTTAGATGTTCTAAGAGGAGGGTAGAAGATGTATGAGGGCAGCAGTGGTATGGTCGGTATGGGAAGAAAGAAATTTAAGGATTTTCGAAGGAAAAGAGAGAAGCAAGAAAGCTTTGATAGAGGTAATTACCTCAAGAGTGGAATACTAGGTGAGAATCTTGAATCTCTTCTCTGAGTTTTAGGTTGATGATTTTTTTGGATCTTTGGTTGCAATGGCCAACTCTTCCTCTAGAAGACAAAAAGTCTGTGTGCAATGGAATCCACCAAGTTGTGGATGGAAGAAGTTAAATATTGATGATAGTTGTGTGGGTAATCTGGGTCTATTAGGCATTGGTGGTGTAATTAGGAATGCGAAAGGAGTTATACTCTCATTGTACTCGGGTCCAATTGGGCAAGGTGATGTATTCAGATCAGAATTTTTGGAAGCAGTTTATGGGGTGGAGAAAGCAAAAGAATTGGGTATTGAAAGGTTGATTATTGAAGGGGACTCAAGAACAGTTGTGATTTGGTTGAAAAAGGGAGAAGGAATAATTTGGAACTTAAGGAATGATTATAGAAGATTCAAATGTCTATCTAAAGAAATGATGATTCAAGTCAACTGGGTGAGAAGATCTGCAAACCATTTGGGAGATGGGTTAGCTAAGCAAGGGTTCAGAGACAATCTATGTATTGGGCTCACTTGTAATTTTCCAAGTTAAAAGTGTCCTCTTGAGTATGCTATATCTTTCCATAACTATCTTGTTGTACCTTGTTTATCTAATTTTAATGAATCCTTTTGTGTTGCTGATAAAAAAAAAGTTTACCTTGTTAAGTTATCTGGGTTCCAAGTGCAGGTCTAGGGTGAGAGGCATTGGGAAACTTACCTGAAAGATGGTAGATGGTGATGAAGAGGGGTTTCTAGGAGGTTGAGAGTGGGAGAGGAAGCTAGGGTTTCAATAGAGTAGAGCTGATGCAGGGCTTTAGGCAAGAGTGCATATGAGGATCCTTGGAGATCTCCTATTTATAGAGATCTCCTTGGGGAAAAGAGGAAAACTTACCCACTTCGGGTAAGTTGGCTAGGGTTTTGCAACGTGTTAATACGGTTATGGTGGTATTGAAGTTCTCGCTTCTTCTCAGAGTTTGCATGTGTCTAGAAACTTAATTGCATGTGTTGTGTGAGAGGTTATTCTAAAAAATGTCTAAGTGTCGAGTGATGCTATTTAGTGAGGGATGTAGAGCTTACACACACGCGAGAGGCAAGGTCACAAAGTAAGGTCACTCGGCGAGGTTGTGAGACACGCTTGTGGGTTGAGGCTGTGGTGCTGTAACGAGGAGGTATCAAACCACAACACAGGATTGTGAAGGTTTTGTGATATGGGACATGATGCAATGGGAGGTTGTAATATAATGCATCAGAATTGGAACGATACAGAGAAGAATGCATCATTGCAAAGTCTTTCTATGATGAGAGTTGTGACAATATTGGGCATACTCATGGGTATCAATTGTGTTGTGAACTCGATGTTGCTACAATAATGTCTTGTCTCACCACTGTTACTCATGCGTTGACTTCTTTTGTAGCGTCACGGTAGGCCACTTATTATAGGTGATACGATATCTAATTTCATGTATCTACATTGAGTATTCAACCATATAATGTGGCATGCTACTTTTAGAATGTCACAGAGCATATAATTAACAATCTATTGAAGAAGCATGATAAAAAAACTTGGAAAACATAATATGAACACAACTTGGAAACATATCTACAGTTTGCAGATGATATCATATTGTTTTGTGAAGGGGAAGCAGAAGAGCTTTTGAATTTAAAGAGGCTAGTGAAAAGGTGGATTCTTTAGCTAAGCTTTTGGGGTGTTAAGTGGGATTGGCCATTACATTATTTGGGAATACTACTGGGAGGAAATCCAAATCCAAATACCTTTTGGTACCCCGTGTTTGAAAGATTTACTAAGAGACTTGCAAATTGGAAGAGAAATTACATTTATTTGGGGGGGGGGGGGTAGGATAAATCTAATTAAGTTAATGTTGGCCAACTTGCTAGTATATTTTTTTGTCTACCTTCAAAGTACTAGCGAAAGTGGCAAGCTAGTTAGAGAAGGTTATGAAGGATTTTTTTTTAATGAATATTATGAGGGATTTCCTGCGGGAGCCAGGAGACACTAGGAAGGATCATCTAGTGAAGTGGGAGGTGGTTTCTAGAAGTAGGGATGATGGATGCCTAGAAATAGGAAATATTAGATTAAGAAATACAGATTTTTTGGGGAAATGGTTATGGAGGTTGCTGTAGGAACAAGATAGATTTTGACATAAAGTGATTGTTAGCATACATGGTGTAAGACAATGGATTTCTGTAGTATGAGGGCCTGATTGAGCCAACATGGACCCGAGTCAGATCAGACCGGTTCAAGTTAATTACCTACTCAAACAAAGCTATTTGTACTAGTTTAATAGAATTTTCTAGAATAAAGTCATGTACATTAATTAGACATAAGGGTAAAATTGGCAAAGACAAAGAATAAGAAGATTTTGGAAAATAGAGCTTCAAATCACTATAAATAGGGCTCCATTCCCATATGGGGATCCATTAATAACCTATTTGATAACACCCATTAAAGGGGGAGGGAAGATTGACTTTCTCTCTTTTTCTCTCTCCTATTTGAACCATCGACCTCTGCAAATCATTGCCAATTTCCTCTTGATCATTGGAGTTAGACCACCATTACCACCATTGGTGCCAAAATGTGGGTTAATCTTTTAGAAAATTCCTCGGACATTTAGGGGCTACGCTTTTAGACATTTCTTCAGAACTTTGGAGGCTAATTTTTCATAAAATTCCTTAGACATTTGGGAGACAATCTTTCACAAATTTCTTCAGAATTTTGGGGGCTAATCTTTTAGAAAATTTCTCAAACATTTGGGGGATAATCTTTCATAAATTTCTTCAGAATTTTGGGAGCTCATCTTTCAGGAAATTCCTCAAACATTTGGGAGCTAATCTTTCACAAATTTCTTTTAGAATTTTGGGGTCTAATCTTGTAGAGAATTCATTAGACATTAGGAAGCTAATTTGTTTTAGAATTTTGGGGGCTAATCTCTCGAAAATTCCTCAACAAACATATTAATTTTGGGAGCTGCAAATCTTTGAATTTCACTCCCAAAGTGGGGGCTAATGACAAGTAACAGGGATCAATTTTCCCAACCCATTTTTCTACTTAGCAAATAGAGTCCTCTATTGTCAAGTAGGGGGGCTAATGTAAGACAGCGAAACAGAGCCGACTTAGCCTCGTAAAGTGTTGAGCAAGTTCACAATATCGCTGACTTAGCCTCGTGACACCGCATTGGCCAAACCTTGCGAGTTGCTTCATGAGGTCATAACAACTTAACCCTGCGAGTCGGTGTGCCCGAGATGCATCGTCAAACACCCGGGTCACCAGTTTAATAATTTATATTTTTCCAATCCTCAAAACTAAATAAAGAATGTAGTTTAGTGGTGAGGAAGGGGCTAAATCCTTAGGGAAGCAAGGTTAAAAATTATTATTTTTGTTCCGGACAAATAAGAAAAATAAAACAGATTTAGGATTTGCAGAAAATAAGAACATAGAATTTATTAATGCTGAAATTAAATGTTCTGAATTGTACAAGGCAATAATTAAAATTCAGAAATTAAAGAACACTGAAATCAACAAAAAAAAATAAATAAAAATGATCCAAAATTCGGATCCAGTGGCGGTAGTTGTCCGGGAAGATGAAATACATGCTTTCTCCCTCCGTTCAACCCTTGAACCCCTTGAGACACCTTAGCCTTGAATCGGACGAATTCAGATCTGCAAAACACACAAACAAACAGATATTAAATCTAAACGATTGCCAGAATAAAAATAACATAAAAGAAAATAAAGAAAACGAAAGGGATGGCTGATCAAATCCAGTGGCGGTAGTTGCAGAGTGGATGGATTGCTTGCAAGAACCCCTCTTGACAAGATCTGGGCGTCCTTCCCTTATACAACCCTTGAACTCTTCAAGAAACCTTAGCCTTGTGAACTGGGTGAATTGGCCAACCCCTTCTCCAGGGCCCTTGAGGTCCTTTTTATAGAGAATGGTGGATAAAATTGGGATTAGAGAGAAAGAAGGGGGCGACAGCTGGGTTTTTGCAGAAATATGGGCGCCCTAGGGTTGAGAATGGAGGGTTAGGATTGTTCTAAGGTGATCCTAAGGCTGAGAAGAGAAGGAGAGGGCGCCCAATATTATGTATGGCTGAGATTTGGGCTCCTAAGATTGGATGGTGGAGATTTAGGCACCTAGGGCTGAAAGGTGGAGATTGAAAGGAGTGGGTGGCACCGTAGAGTGAATGGCTGAGATAGAGAGTGAAATAGAGGGCTGAGATCTAGTGGCTAAAGGCTGAATGGTGGGGGATTAGAAGTTAGGTGGTGCCCTAGGGTTAGAATGCTAAAGAGAGGGCGCCCTAGAATAGAGGGTGGATAGGAGGCACCCTCCTGTGCTTAGTTTTTCATAGAAACACCCCTCTCTTAGTTTTTCATAGTTAGGGGCAGCTAGGGTTTGTTAGAGATGAAAAGAATGAGTGGGGAGGCACCCTAGGGTTTGCTAAGGAGAGGGGAGTATGGTAATACAGTAGGAGGGGCACCATTTTGGGTTTAGCAGATAGGAGGCACCCTCCTATGCTTAGTTTTTCATAGAAACACCCCTCTCTTAGTTGGAATTAACACCAGCTTCCCAAAAACTGCATTTCAGCCCTGAAACTTCCCCAGTTTTCCCAGGATTTGCACAGGGACCCTCAGAGGTCACAATATTGAATTTAACTGGGAAAATGACATATTTTGACTATTCTAAGGCCTAAGTAACCCTAAAATATGCCCGTTAAGGCATCAAAATACAAAGTTATCAGTCGTCTCGCTGGATCATCAATATGTCTCACCTCGTGAAGCTGTCTTGGGACGTCACAATATTCTAGCCTTGCAAAGTTGCATCACAAAGTGATCTCGTGAGATGTTTAAAATCAGCTACGTGTGTATGTCTTGCAAGGCAAGTTAGATGTTAATGCGATGATACTTGAGTGTGATAAGGGTCACACCGAAGGTGTCAGACGCGTCGCGCGTGATCAGTACATTAGGGAAACCACATCTAGCTATACCTGGATGTTGTATTGACACGCATCGCCTCCTAAGGAAACCCAAGATCATGCTATAACAACCTTGGTCCTGAGAGACATGTGTCTTGAGGAGAGAAATCTACAAGATCTGTTCGAGGCAATATTCAAGCTAAGGAATATTTTGGAAATCTTGCTTCATGCATATGGCCTTGCTCCCATACTTCTATAAATAGGGAAACCCCTGAAGCCTGTGGTAAAAGAACTTTGGGTGCTGCCAACACTCCAAAGGTTGAAGCTGAACTTTGGTGGAAGCTTTATAGGTAATCCGGGCCCATTGTGTATTGTGGGAGTATTTAGAGATGCAAAAGGAAGAATAAAAGCTATGTTTTTGGGACCAATAGGAGTGAGAGATTCTTTGAGAGTGGAGGTGATGGCTTTGCTTCAAGGTGCAAAATATGCCAAACAATTGGGGTTGCCTCAAATTGGGATAGAAGGGGACTCTAAGTTGTTAAGTGGATGGATGCAGTCAAGTTGTTTGGGAGCCTGGAACAAGGTTCAAATTTCAAAATTTTGTCATGTATTCGATTGTATTGGCCAATACATATCATATTGGTGGATCACTGATACGAAAAATACAGGTGTTTCATGCTTTTGACCTATTTCAGGGGGTAGACAGGCCTAAAACCAATCCCTGACCGATGTTTGAAAAAAAAAACTAAAAAAAAGGGTGGGCTAATGGTTCAAAGTACCGACACATCCCTTGCGCTGTATCGGGGTGTATCTATACTTTGACCTTGGCCTGGAAACATAGACACTTAATAAGGGAAATACTCAGCATAACAAGGGAGGTTGGTGCTTGTTACAAGAGGACAAGAATGTCTTCTAATGGGTATTGGTGGATCACTGATACGAAAAATACAGGTGTTTCATGCTTTTGACCTATTTCAGGGGGTAGACAGGCCTAAAACCTACCCTTGACTGATGTTTGAAAAAAAAAACTAAAAAAAAGGGTGGGCTAATGGTTCAAAGTACCGACACATCCCTTGCGCTGTATCAGGGTGTATCTATACTTTGACCTTGGCCTGGAAACATAGACATTTAATAAGGGAAATACTCAGCATAACAAGGGAGATTGGTGCTTGTTACAAGAGGACAAGAATGTCTTCTAATGGGTTAGCAGATACATGAGAAAAATAAGGGACTGTTAGGGAGAACATGTTTTGGGCTGTGTTGTAATTAAATTGTTTTCTTGGGTTCAACACCCTACTCTAGGGGTTGACAGTTGTAATTTGAATTTTCTTTAATGAAGTTACCATTTCCAATCAAAAAGAAAATATGACACCTCTAAGAGTGCCATTGGCCAACATTTTTCCAACCTTGCATTCGAGCATTGCAGCATGTTACAGTAAAGTGTTGCCCCTTGGGATGACCTGAACTACTAGACTAGTGTTGACTGTTGAGGTGTCCTGGTAAATTGATGACTGCTATTTGTTGCCAGCTTTGTGTCATTTGCATTTGTTCATCTTAGAAATAGGAATGGTACTTCTCGGTTTCAATTGAGATCAGCTGTGGAATTTTGAGCTTTCATGCAATGAAGACCAGATAGATTTCATTAATTCAATTTTCATGTGTTGTCTTATTATTTTTGGAGAGCTGTTCAACTTCATTTATGCTTAAATATTGAAAACTTGTCTCATTTTGTAGGAAATGTTCCTGAGCATAGCCAATATAATGTTGATAATGTTACTGAACGTGACTTCTTGCGAACTGAGGGGGATCCTGGTGCTGTGGGTTACACAATTAAAGAGGCAGTAGCACTGACAAGAAGCATGGTTAGTCAGGGTACTTTCACCTTGCTGTCTTAACATCATCATCATCTCTCTCTCTCTTGGGGGGGGGGGGGTTAGTGTGGGAATGCTGCACCCCTTGAAGCGTAATATTTCTGGAACAGAAGTTTGATAAGAAACCAAATTACATAATCTGAAATGTCTACCGAGTATTGACAATTTTCCATTGTTTTTGATTGATAATAGAATGATTTCATTAAAAATTAAGAATTAAGAATGTATATGGTATATCAGGAAGAAAAACTATACAGCACATTGTGTGAATTCACAATATCCCCCATTTAAGTTTACAATGCAGCCCAGAAAAGAGAAGATCTTTCTACTCCTTGCTTTGCTAAGTTATCCAATCTCCCCATCACTATTTGTGTTGGTTGTGGAGGTCCTAGATTTATATATACATATACCCATTTAAGTTTACAATGCAGCCCAGAAAAGAGAAGATCTTTCTACTCCTTGCTTTGCTAAGTTATCCAATCTCCCCATCACTATTTGTGTTGGTTGTGGAGGTCCTAGATTTATATATACATATATATATATATATATAAAGTCATGCATATATTATATATTTATTAACACATTTATTTATAAATATGTTTATATTGTGCTTTTTGTAATTTTTTATAAAAAGACATGTATATATTAATATATAGGATGAAAATAGTTGAAAAAATACTTATATTTTTTTTTGTTTTTCTTTATATAAACTGCTATGTATTTTGCTTTTAATAATTTATTAAAAATTTTCAGAATTTGAATCGGATAGGATCAGATCAGATCGGATCTTGGATAGGTGATATCAGGTCATATTTGGATATACCCTGATTCGAATCTGATCCAATCCGTTTGCATCCTTACATGTGTCTGTACTACTATGGACCCCCAAATAATTCTGCAGCCAACTGATTAACTGCTTGTGGATCTCCCTCCATGGTAATATTTCTGTAATCCAGGGTTTTTACCCTTCTTAATCCCATCTGTACTGCTGTTTTCTCTGTTATTGTTGAATCTCCCACTCCTATTGGCCATGAGAACATTGCTAGATATGACCCATCAGTCCCATCTCATTACGAAATACCTCTCCAGTTTCTGATCTTTCAAGATCCCCTAGGTTGCACCCATAAAGTTACACTTGAAGTGCAAAGGAGAAAGGGGGCACCAAATAGCAGCTGGTTTCCTAATTGTCAAATAGGAATCAACTACTCCAATTCTTGCCAATATATTGATAGAAAATGTGGCAAACATGTTTAGAGTTTTCACCTAATATGCAATTTTTATTGCAATGTCTTAAAACATGGAGGCGTGACGTGAGGTGTTCCACTACTTGGAGGTGTGAGGTTAGTCTAGAATGTAATAGGTGTAAGCTTCCTAAGCACAAGAAGGCATAAGCCTCCTAGCAGACAATGTTTTCTTCTCTTTCTCTCTTGTTTCTTTCCCTTCCCTTCCCTTCCTTTTGGGGATGCCTCACTTGGAGGTGTGCCTCTAGGTGTATGCCCTCATGCCTTTTAAAACATTGCTTTATTGTGATTTTGTCAATGATTTCCTTGACACTTTGCTTTTCCTTAAAGTCTTGCAGTCCTCTCCTGTTAGACACACCATAGGATTGCTGCTCTACTTCATCTCCAAAAAATTTTACCTTTCTTCCTTGGAGGATAAAAGAAGACCTTGAAAATAGTCTTAAAGCCATCAGGCGGAGACCACCTGTACCTATTGCCTTTTAAAACGTTGCTTTATTGTGATTTTGTCAATGATTTCCTTGACACTTTGCTTTCCTTAAAGTCTTGCAGTCCTCTCCTGTTAGACACACCATAGGATTGCTGCCCTACTTCATCTCTAAAAGATTTTACTTTTCTTCCTTGGAGGATAAAAGAAGGCCTTGAAAATAGTCTTAAAGCCATCAGGTGGAGACCACCTGTACCCAAATAAAGCAAAGAAGTGTTTCTAGATAGACGTCACATAAATACACGAGATTAGCAAGTGGTAAGTATTTTCACCACTAGCTTTTAACAGGCAAGCATGAGGAGAGAAACACCAGAATGGTTTCAATTGATCACCTTATCTGTCTATTCATCTGGATGTAATTTAGTCTTTACTGTTTGCTTTTCAGTTGGCTAAACTTTTAAATAATCTTTACTGTTTGCCTGTCTGTTGGAAATGTGGTTTGTATAATTTCTGATCTTCAAATATCTTGACTTGTTTTCCTAATCTTGATTGCAGGTTCCAGGACAACGAGCCCTTGCATTGCAGCTCCTGGGATCTGTGTTTGACAAGGCTTTGTGCAACATACAACTAAGTGAAGTTGGGGATAATATGAAAAGTCCTAATAATAATCGCAAAGTTGACTGGAAGGCTGTTTGGGCTTTTTCTCTTGGCCCAGAACCTGAGCTTGTTTTAGCATTAAGGTGAATGAACCTGGCTAGATATCCCTTTACTTTGTATTTCAAATTGATATGTTTTCATTGATAGATAAGGCACATTAGAAGGAATGATGCTTATAAAATGTTATAGGGTAGCAATAAGAGGTTAAACCAATGTGTGTAAAGATCAAGAAGAAAATATGATTTGTAATAAAGAAGAGAAGCTTCATTTATCAAAAAAAAAAAAAAGAATAAAGAAGAGAAGCTTCTCTATTTGGGGAATGAAAAATAAAATATATCGTGCCAGAGCATGGAAGATGATGGACTTGGGTGCTACCTCATATTATTTACTTTCGTTTAACTGTGAATGTCATTTGTATAGGCAGAAAATCTGATGGCAACATGGTAGCAGACTAGGAGTCCATTTCCAGTAACGTCTTCAAACACATAGTGATCACAGCAATTCTCTAGTACTCGGTACTCTACAGTCCCTCTTGATATTCTAGATAGAGGACAGAGAAGAAAACTGGAAAGATAGGGGGGGGGGCTAGGATGCTAACCAGAACAAACCTGCTCTTACACCATGTAAATGTTTGATTACTGGTACTAGAAATTTAGAAGAAGAAGAGAGGAGAGAAACACAGCAGTCATGTTTGGAGAAGAAATGAGCCTGCCAAATGGGAGAAATGATCAGTTTCTAGTTGGCTAGATCTCTATTTATATTTTGCTACTCAAATCTGATTCATAATACAATGTTGCCCCTTTAAGTAATATAAGTAAAGTGACTAGTCTACACCTACCCTCAGTAGAGTTATAACAACAGAAAGACATAAATTCCCGTCTTGGGCCTTGGTGGTTGTGGTAACTTTGTTTTGTGTGTCTGGCCTCTTGGGTCTTGTGTACCTCTTGTATACCCTTTCTTTCTTTCTTTCTTTCTTTCTTTTTAATAAATTCAGACCTTACCTTTTCAAAAAAAACCCTCTACTAAACGGAGAAACTGGATTTGCTCCTCATAGAGCACTCCTCACACCAACCTCACAGCACATCACAGCCATGCATTGAGAACATCTCCCCATAAATGATAACATATTAGTACAGGAGATATTCCCAATGCATGACTGCGATGTGCTGTGGTGGGGGTGTGAGGAGCGCTCTGTGAGGAGCAAATTCAAATTCTCCAACTAATAAGAAAACATAAACAAAAAGACTGTTTAACATATATTTTCAAAGTGTTGGTAGTCTGTGCATTCTACTTTTTTTTTGGTATTTGGTGAGACACACCACTAATAACCCCTTCCCAAAGTTGGTGGTTGCGGGAATAGAATGCGTGTCTAATGTAGGAGCGAACCATCTAACATACTAACCAAGCCATCCTTCAGTTGGCGCCTGTGCATTCTATTTGGGGCCTGTTTGTTTGCATTGAAGTCTGACATCTAAATGCCTATGAAATTATAATAATTGAAGGGATGGGAGATCCATCATATGGATGGCCAAACCCTACAGGAAGGTTGGGCAAAATTTCAAAAATTTCTTTCACTCCCATCCAGGAATCGTATTCCCTAATTTAGAAAACTATATTTTCAAGGTTTCTTGTAACCAAAGCGAACCAAATCTGAAACCAAGATTAGGGATAGGTATACCTGATACGGAATCCACGCAAAAAGCTCCTCCCAACGTAGGTGTTCATGCCCAAAGAGTGTACCAAATCCTCCTTCCACCGAAGATGACACAGTTTAGGATGAGGCAGGATCACCAAGTGGTTCTTTACCAAGAACCTCTGATTCTTCAGTAAGAATCGAATGGGGTAGTGAACACAACTTTAGAATTGTTTCTTCTAGCAAGAAACAATATCAAGATCGAATCTTGATTAGTTCCAAGAATTGGAGATCGAACAGGGTAGGTCGGCAAGAGCAGAGAGAGAAAACTGAAGGCAGAAACAATCAAACTGTATATCTGTGTGTGTAACCTTTTTTTTAGTTCACCCTCCTTTTTATATATATAACCCTTAAAGAGTCAATCTCCTAATCTGATTAGGAGTTTCCTGATCCAAATCTTATTTGGATCTGAACTCTTTAAGTGATAAGGATAATCCCTTATCTAATCTGCAGATCAAGATCAGCTACTCCTAATCAAATTAGAAGTTTCCTGATCCAAATCTCTATTTGGATCTGAACTCTTTAAGTGAATAAGAGTTATCTTCTTATCCTTATCTGCTGATCCATACCCAGATTCGCCCCTATTTAATTAATCCAATTAACCCAGTTTGAAATGGGCTTTAGGCCCATTAAGCTTTCATGCTCACTTCCTTTTAATGTTGGCTAGCTTGGCTCTCTTTGTATGGCGTGAGACCCTATCATTGATCTACACATTAGCCACATGGGTTCAGCCTAGCCTTAGTTACAAGGCCTGGCCAAATTCACTGTATGATACAGTGAACCTCTGAATCCATCACCATGGGCTCTTAACGGGCCCAACATTTACACTAAATGGTCATTGGGTCCAGCCATCTTATGAAGGCTCAAGGACTGTGGGCAGATGCAAGATTAGCCCATCAGGTATAACCCTCAATGGTTTTACACTTAACCTCTCCGCCCTTAATGATCAAACGCTGCTCGATAAGAGAAGACCTCTCCCACGGCTGCAAGGTACAGTGCTGCACTCTCTTCTCACATGGATCTCGGGAATAAAAAACTTTTTGCAAACAATTTGAAACCACAATATATAAGTATACTTCTATATAAATATATTTTGCAAAACCAAATTTCAAACATATTTGAAATCCAATGCTGGCAGTTAAGGTTTTCATCAGAGAGAGTGCATTCCCCGATCATTCGCTTTGTCCGACAAAGGGGCTGATCTTGTCACTATAATCACCCACTCAGATGAATTCTCGGACTGTCCCAACATACCTAGGTTTTGACCCCCTCTAAAGATCTCACTGATTGGCATATCAAAGACAACCCAATCCGGCACTTAGTGTAGTACCATAATCGAGTGTAGGGGTCATGTGTAACATTCCAATTTTGCCCATCTATCTCCAAGGTCTAGGGCAATTACTGGAATTTGGTCCGGTTCAGGTTTTCAAGAAAACCAACACTGCATGTACCTCAGGTCTCACCTTGGCAGCTGAGACAATCTACCCGAACCAACTTGGTGGTATATCAGTGTTAGCCTTGGCAGGATAAATCTCGCCAAATCTATCCAATGGCTATGAAGATTCTAAACTAACTTGAGTCTCATAAGTGTCCAGTTTAAGGGTATTACACAAAAACACAGTACAATAACATGAATCAAATATGTACTTTATTCATTTACAATAAATGTCATAATATACATCAAGTTGATTAGAGTTAAGGGCATACAATGTCTAACAATAATTACTTTCAGTGGTGTATTGGAGTTGGTGAACTTTTCTTGGTTCTAAAGTTTGAATGTAAAGAATGTAGTTTGGAAATCTGAATGCTGGTTTTGAAAAATGACAATTGACTATTTTTACCCTTGATATGAGAAAGGTAGTTAACTATTTAGCAAACTAATTAAAAATTAATTAAGTTAATATAAATAATTGAATAAGTAATGAAATTGATAAAAAACATAAATAATTGAATATTTTTAAAGAATTGATAAAAATATCAATAATTAATTAAAATAAAATTTTAATAATTTTATTTTAATAATTATATAATGATATAATTGTTTTTTAAATAATTAAGCATTTAATAATTAATTAATTCATTAATAACTAATTATTTTAATTATTTAATAAACTAATCACATAATAACTCATCAATTATTTATTATATAATAACTAATAATTAATGATCAATTGTTCATAAGCAAATATAATTAATAAAGTAAACAATCATGGTTAAATAATTAAATGTAATTAACAATTAACAAAAATAATAAAGTAAAGATATAATTATACAATAAATAAATAATTATTAATAGACTTGACAAAAAGTCAATTGAACATGTGAATCCGAGTCAACCCAAAAAGTGGGTTAGGGTCCGTTATCTAGTGCCCCGAACTAAAGATGGCATGGTTTTACCTGACATGAAGAGAATTTTGGTTGGGTCACGGGTCACCGCCAAGTCACCTTTTTTTTTGGTAAAAACCGTTGACTTTGTCAAAGACCAGTTGATTTGAGTGGTTGAACCATTGATCCATTTGACCCGTGCATCAATGCTAACCTGAATATTTAGGATTAAGGTCTAACCTTTGCCGATCCAGTCCAAAAGTCAACCCGACTTGAAAAGACAAAAACTGCCTTGATCCAACTCGAACTCTACCTGACCCGACTCGATTGTCTGACCTAATTATTAATAAATAATTCTAAAAAATAATTTAATAAATAGTTAAGTATTACTTAATGGTTTTATTATTTTATTATTTTTATTAATATGTTAATATTATTTCTAATATTTTATTATTTTTTGTTAATATCATTATTATTAATAAAATTATTAGAAAGAAAAAATGAGATTATTGTTCCATGTCCACATGGGGTCCTCAAAGGAGAAAGTGTTGTGAGGGTATATTTGAAAAATAAATACAACATTACATGAAAGGATGGGTATGGTCCGTACATTAAGACTGAAGATTAAAGAGTGAACCAAACGCTCTTAAGGTTCAATTTTTTGTACTGTAAACTTTAATATTTCAGTGTTCAGCGCTACTGAACAGGGCCTTTGTTTATTTCTAATCATTTATATATGAATCACAGGATGGCTTTGGATGACAACCATATTTCTGTCGTTTTGGCATGTGCAAAAGTTATCCAGTGCATTCTGAGCTGTGAAATGAATGAGAACTTCTTTGATATTTCCGAGGTAAAAATAAAACTTTTAAACCTGTCTTTTCTTTATTGCTTCCATCATACTGATTTTATTACTCTTATCTCCCAATATTTCATTGACTTTTAACATCGAGGGGTTTATAATTAGGAGAAATGTTTAATCTGTTATCCTGTTTCCAGAAATTGGCAGAGTATGAGGACATCTATACTGCCCCTGTGTTTCGTAGTAGACCAGAGATTAATGTTGGTTTCCTCCGTGGTGGATTTTGGAAATACAATACAAAACCTTCCAACATATTTCCTTTGGTTCATGAGGTTAGGAATGATGAGAATGAAGGGGAACACACAATTCAGGACGATATTGTTGTGGCTGGACAAGACTTTGCTGCAGGTCTTGTAAGGATGGGAATCCTTCCAAGGATACGCCATCTTTTAGAGGTAAGCATGATAATGGTCACCAATGTCACATATGCAAGGAAACCAAGGTCCAATAACACTTAAAATCCTATAGATGCAATACACAACTTAAACATTTTTCCTTCATAACTTGAATTTACTGATATATTGTGGATGTTATACTGTTGATTTTCTTCTTTCTTGTTTTGCATGATAATTTACAGCTGTTTAGCATTGAGAAATTCTGTTGCTTTTGATGCTATTGTATGATAAAATTTGCAGTATGCTGACTTGTTGTTTTCAGCAATAGAAATGCAAAAATCTGAGTAAGAAAGGAGAAGAGAAAGTGAAGAATGATGTCTGTCATGGTTGCAAGAGAAGGAGGAGACAAAAGAAAAGAGAAAACAAGGTTCATTTTGTGGGAGGAAGAAATTTTCATATCGGTTGCTTCAATCTGCAGTGTGAGATTGGAGAGTGTATTTGTGAGCGTTTTTCACTCTACTGCCATCTTCTTGAGCAGTTGAGTGGAGTTAAACCCAGGGGCAAATCCAGGATCTTTTTTGGGGGGGGGGCAAAAGCTAATAAATATGGATTGGGGGGGGGGGCAAAAATGTTAATAAAACATAGATGGGGGGGCCAAAATATAAGATAGATATAAGTGGGGATGTAGGGATTTTTAAGGCATGGGGGGCATGGCTCCCTCCGCCACTTTTCTCTGCCCCTAGTTAAACCGAGGGGATTCCAAGGAAAGTTGAGGTATCTGTAGATCAGAGGTGCTACTCAGCCTAGTTGACAACATCTGTTGAAGCTTGTCTGTGGAAGGATGCCCAATGGGAGGAGGACAAATGGATTGAAGAAGAAAGTCTACATTGGCTTGAAACGATTGGATTGTTCAAGCGAGAAGAGAAGTATGACAAGTTTGTGAGAAAGATTTCAAGGTAGAGGATAAGACAAGGGATTAGGTGGAGAAGTTTCGAAACCAGGAAAGGAAGGACGACACATGATTGTTTAGTTTCCTAGGTGGTTACATGTAGCAACACTGGGGTTGTGAATGCATGGGGAGACCAAGAAGGGAAAAGGTTTGGGATCGATTCTCCAGGGGGGTCAAGAGGGAGACTGAATGTTTCTTTTGAAGATGATGGTTTGGGTTGAGTGTTGCTACTCAAATTGGTGGGGCAGAATGTTTCATGTGACTTGTAAGTTATCATGTTGAGTCTCAAGTGGATGGTCGACTGGAGTTTTCTCATGGGCCGGATGGTAGGCCCACCGAAGATGGAATTATGAATCGGTTGGAATTTTCTCAGGGGCCGATTGGTAGGCCCATTGAAGAAGGAATCATGAACTGAATTGATTACAGAGTAGAAGGGGACGGGTCAAGTTTCTTTGGGCCCATGAGCCTCAAGGCTCATGACCCTCTTTTAACGCACGTGAGATGAAAAGATGTTGGGCTGTCCATGGACCGGTGGAAGGGTCTATCTTCGTCTTTGTGTAGGTAGGACCATAGGAAGAAAACTTAATCAGTTTGCTGATAAGGAAGAAGGTCTTAGAATCTCGATTGTGTAATGCTGAGGGTTTTGTGTGGAGAGGAGAACTACAATTTTTTTTTATAAAAATAAAGGTTTGCTTCCAAGGGAGAGTCACAGACATTTTGGAGAAAAGGAAATTTTGAAAGTTCCAGAGAAGGGATTGAGGGATATAAACCCTTCAATTGTTGATGGGGGTGATGGGAAAGTTCTTGCTGTAGAGAGTTTTCTACGACAAGAAGTTGGTGAGAATGAAATAGAAATTGATCTGATCCATAAGGGTGGAGGGGATGATGAGACGGTTTGGTGGGACGGAGGTTGAGAGAGGAAGTATTTGTAATGGAAAAGGAGAATACTAGATCTGCGACTGTAGCATTGCTGGGAAGGAAATATGGTAGAGATGAGAGAGAGATTGTGAACATTCAGGATGTTCATTTGGTTGAAGAGATTGGTAGGGTTAAATAGGAGAATAATATGATGATTTTGGAAAATTGTGTGGGGAAGGAAGCGAAGGTAGATGTTGGGGGATTGGAAGACACTTAGGGAGAGGAGAAAATCAAAAGGGCTGAGGAAGCCGGGAGAGAGGTTGAAGGCGGCAAAACGTTGGATGCAGAAAGAGTGTACAACCAGAAAAATATACAACTTTTTCCCTTGGAGGTAACAGTTAGAATCAGGAAAAGAAGTGATGATGAGGTAATTGTAGTCATATGAGACTACTAACAGCCCAAGCTGTGGTGTATAATCAACAGGAAATTAAGAGGATGAGAGGAGAGAATGAGAGGAGAAAGAGAAAAGAAGAGAAGAAGATTTCGAAGGAAGGATTTCAGAAAAGAAGAGGATGCTTAATCTGCCGCCCCCCTCTTTCTATTTATAGTAATTCTGAAGTAAGGATAAGATTGCTTACATGGCAAAATTAAAGTCCTAATAAAAGACTAACAACTAATTGTGGACTGACACTTAAATAACTAGAAGTTGTATACGAGTACAATAGAAAGAGGTGGGGACCACATCGGTGGTTTCTACACTCCCCCTCAAGTTGGGAATAGATGTTTGTCATTCCCAACTTGCATAGATCTGCTTCTAACTTCTTCTTTGAAACTGCTTTGGTGAGAAGATTAGCAAACTGCATGTTGGAGCTGATATATGGAAGACAGACTTCTTGAGATGCAACCCTTTCCCTAGTAAAATGTCGATTGACTTCAATGTGCTTGGTTCTGTCATGTTGTACCGGGTTATGAGCTATATTAATAGCAACCTGATTATCACAGTGCAACATTAGAGGTTTTTCATAGGTAATACCCAATTCATCAAACAGTGATTTCAACCATAGTATTTCAGCCACACCATTTGCCATGGACCGATATTCAGCTTCAACATTTTGTTTCTTACTCCAAGAAACAAGGTTACCTCCTACAAAGGCACAATATCTAGAGGTAGACCTTCTATCATCAACACAACCGGCCCATTCTGCATCTGTGTAAATTTCTATCTTCATGTGATTATTATCCTTAAATTGTACACCTTTGCCTAGACACCTCTTTAAATATGCTAATATCCTCTCAACAACAAGTAGGTGGGTAATTCTGGAAGAGTGCATATACTGACTAACAACACTGACTGCATAGCTGATATTTGGTCTTGTAAGACAAAGATAGAGTAGTTTACCAACTAATCTTTGGAACATAGCTTTATCTTTAAGAGGCTCTCCACCTTCTACACTAATCTTGTGATTCTGTTCAATAGGTGTATCAACTGGCTTAACACCCAACTTTCCTTTTTCTTCTAACAAATCAAGGACATACTTCCTTTGAGAAACAAAGATTCCATGCTTGGACCGAGCTACCTCAATACCCAAGAAATATCGTAGCTCTCCCAGGTCCTTTATCTCAAATTCTTGATGGAGAAGTTTCTTAAGAGACTCAATTTCACTGTTATCACTCCCTGTTACTACAATGTCATCCACATATACAGTAAGTAGAGTCAAGGAAGTATCCACTTTCTTAATAAACAAAGTGTGATCTGATTGGGCCTACACATAGCTAAACTTTTCAAGGGCTTGTCTGAATCTATTAAACCAAGCTCTGGGGATTGTTTTAGTCCATACAAAGCTTTATTCAACCGACAAACCTTCTTACTTGTCTCTGTACTATAAAAACCAGGAGGTAACTACATGTACACTTCTTCTTGCAAGTCTCCATTGAGGAAGGCATTTTTAACATCCATTTAGAACAAGAGCCAAGAGTAACTTGCTGTAAGAGATAATAACACTCGGATAGTGGTCATTTTTGCTACTAGTGCAAAAGTCTCCAAGTAATCTATACCATAAGTCTGAGTAAATCCCTTTGCAACTAATCGGGCCTAATACCTTTCAATGGAATCATCAGCATTATGTTTCACAGTAAACACCCATCTACATTCAACTGGTTTCTTCCCTTTGGGTTGATCAACTAGCTCCCAGGTATTGTTTCTCAGAAGGGCATCCATTTCTACTTTCATTGCATCCTTCCACTAAGGAGTGGTCAGGGCTTCCTGTACTATTCTAGGAATGGGAATATCAACAATGGATGTAAGAAAGGACTTGTAAGAGGGAGACAGGTGATCATAGGACAAGAATTGTGAGATACAGTGGGCTGTGGATGAGGTTCAACGGCGTTTGCCTTTACGGACTGCAATGGGAAGGTCAAGGTTATTCAATGGAAGTGAGGGCTTAGAAGATGGAGAAGGTTCAACAACAGAAGATTCATCTGTAATGGGAGCTGGAAGAGATGTAGTACCTGGATCTGGATCTTCAGAAGGAATTGGGGCTGGCTTGGACTGCTGATGACTGAAATCAACCTGCCTCCATCGTTTGTGATAAACTCTCAAATCCCGACATTTTTGACAACCCTACCCATTACACCCCTCTTCACTCAATGGAACAGGTAAAGGGACTTCTGATGTGTTAACCCCAACCGTACTACTCTCCCCCTGAGAAGAAACCCTAGAGTAATAAGGTACATCCTCAAAGAAAGTAACATCCATGGATACAAATCTCTTTCCTGAAGTAGGTTCGTAGCAGTATCCCTTTTGAGTTTGTGCATAACCAAGGAAAATACATTTTGAGGCTTTAGGGTCAAATTTGGAATAGTGAGGGCCAAGAGTTTGCACGAAGCAGTTACAACCAAAGGTTTTAAGAGAGACAAAAAACAATTCTTTATCAGGATATAAAAGAGTGAGTGGAGGTTTCATGTCAAGAACCTGTGAAGGAATTTGATTGATGAGATACATAGCTGTGAGAATGGCATCTCCCCAGAAATGTATAGGCACATTGGAGTTGAATATGATACTTTAGCTACTTCCAATATGTGCCTATTCTTTCTCTCAACCACCCCATTCTGCTGAGGGGTATGAGGGCAGGTACTCTGATGGATAATCCCATGGTCAAGAAAATAAGAGGCTAGTGATGTTTTAAAGTATTCTCTCACATTATCGGATCTGAAAATTTTGATTTTTACCCCAAACTGGGTTAAAATCATCTGATGAAAGGTCTGGGTTAGGGTAGGGACCTCATCTCGAGAACGCATCAAGTAGACCCAAGAAAACCGGATGTAGTCATCAACAAACAACAAGAAGTATCTGTACCCCCCCATAGCAGTGATGTGATATGGTCCCCAAACATTGGTATGCACAATGTCAAAAGGAACACTACTTCTCTTATTACTTAATGAATAGGTTGTCTACAATGCTTTGCAAGCTCACAACTTTCACACTTTAAACTAGACATCTGGATAGATTCAAATAAACTAGAAACAAGCTTTTCAAAGACCTAAAGGATAAATGATCCAATCGGTTATGCCAAAGCATGACTTGACCAATAGACTGAGAAACAAAAGGCCCTCTAACTTCGCTACCTTCCCACTGTGAACTTCCTCCAAGCAGATAGATTTCATTTGTCTCACGGCTAGTCCCAATCACCTTCCTTGTCTCCAAGTTCTAAAAAACACATCGATCAGGAAAAAAGGTTACTGAGCAATTCTGGTTTTTAGTAATGCTGCTAACTGAAAGTAAATTGGTGCTAAGTTTAGGAACATGCAGAACAGAAGACAGGGAAATGGCACTAGACAACTTGATGTCTCCCTTGCCAGAAATGAGAACAAGTGATCCATCAGCAATAAACACCTTGTCTTTACTAGAGGATAAGTGATAGGTAGTAAATAGTGAAGGCAAACCAGTCATATGTAGACCTGTTCATAGGCCGGGTGGCCCGACGGGCCGGGCCGGGCCGGCCCGACTTGGCCCCCGGACGGGCTTGAGCATGTGTTTTAGCCCGTGGGCTTGACCTCGGGCCTTAAAGCCCGAGCCTGACTATTTTACGGGCCGGGCTCGGGATTTGTTAAAAAAGCCCGGCCTGAGCCCGGCCTGGCCCGACTTTTCCTAAACTACCTAACCCTAACCCTAAATACTTAAAACTTTTCTTTTCATTCTCCTTTCTCACTCTCACTCTCACAGAAGTGGCTCTCATTTCTCCCTCTCAACTCTCAGAACCGGTGAACCCAACCCACCTGCGAACTCAGTCACCGACGGCCGACTCCACCAGAAGGTCCAGAACTAGTCATCTCTCTCTTTGGCGGTGATCTCTCTCTCTCTCTCTCCCTCTCTCTCTCTCTCTAGCTGTCACCGTTTTCATCTTCTTTCTTCTCATTCTCAGTTCTCTCTCCAGCCAGCGACCCAACGCCACCAGAACCCAGGCGCACCGTTTTCATTCTGCGAACTCAGGCACTACCGCACCGGCAGCTAGCACCACCAGATCTAGATCGTCTCTCTCTCTCGAGCGGTGAGCTCTCTTTTTCTCTCTCTCTCTCTAGCCGGCACTGTTGTGTGTTGTCATCTTCTATTTTCTCACTTTCTAGGTTTCTATTCTCACTCTCAGACTCCCAGGAATCGGCGAACTCAACAAGCACCATTCTCTCAGACGGCACCGGCGCTCAGACTCCCAAGTCGGACTTCGGGCTTTTTTGAGGGCCGGGCTCGGGCCTGAAAAGTTTATGTTAATAAAGAGCAAAAGCCCGACCCGAGCCCGGCCCGGCCCGACCCATGAACAGGTCTAGTCATATGATCAGATGCACCTGAGTCTATTACCCAACAATGTTTAGTGTTACCTGGAGCTGAAGCATGATAAGCCGAGGCCCGTGTACCTGAATGAGCAAATGCTGAGGTGGGAGGAGCTGATGTTGTGACTGGCTGAGATGATGACGCTGAATTACCAACCTCCTTTTCCAACTGAGTCAAGGCAGCTCGGACAGCAGCTAGAGTATCTAGTGGTGTTGCTCTTGTGCCTGATGAGGCTGTACAATCAGTAGTAACAACTGTATTAGCATTCCCCTTTTTGTTCTTGAGTTTGCGGGAACTAGATGAGGATGTAGCTTCCTACAGGTTTCTTGCAATGTTCACATATTAGGTCCTTCTTGTCTTCCTTCTTCATATCTCTCTCCTTATCCTCCCCAAACTTGGGTTTAGTTGCTGCCAAGGCTGATTCAAGTGGTGAATGCTGTAACATAACTTTCCTTCTACTTTCTTCACTGTGCACTAGAGAGTAAGCTTGTGATAGGGTCACATTGTCTCTTGTTAGAAACTGTTGTCTTAGAATGTCATACTCGGAATTCAGACCAACTAGAAACTCAAATACCCTATTGGTTTCAACCTGCTTTCTATAGGTCTGTGCATCCTTTTGGCTTTCCCACTCAATTGTATCTAAGTGATCAATCTCATGCCACAAGGATTTCAAGGTGGAAAAATAAACCGAGATTGGCTTCTCTTCTTGCTCAAGGTTATTCACCTTACATTTTAGCTCATAGGCCCTAGCAACATTGAGGGGTTGGGAGTATGTTTCTTTCATGATATCCCAAATTTCTTTAGCTGTTTTTCCCCATAAATAATTTCGGATGATATGTGGCTGCATGGAGTTACACAGCCATGTCATAACCAAATAGTTCTCCTGAACCCATTTGGTATATATTTGCTCCTCCTTGGTTGGTTCCTTGACATCTCCCTGTAAATAACTTAGCTTTCCTCTACCCCCAATAGCCATCATAGCTGATTGGGCCCACTCTAGGTAGTTTGACCCATCAAATTTTATAGTGGTAATCTGAAAACTGTTCTCAGGTATGCTACCAGTACCACCAGCCCCTAAACAGTTATCCCCTTGGCTCTTAAGCTCCATTCTTTGTCAAGAAAAGATTAACAACTGCCTTTTGTATCACTGAGACTAGGTAATTACACCCAGAGTTTGCTATCAACCAAACCTACTTTATCCTTCTAGGTCGGAAATCCACCCAAAAAGGTAACCTTTCAAGTACAACTTAGAGTGCAGGGCTGAGAGTGCAAGACTGAAATTAACTGCAGCCCTAGAATTGGCGACAGTCAAGAAACTAGAATATTGAACCTAGAACCAGTCAAAGGTCAAGAAACAAGCCAAGAACACAATTAATGGCTAGCAAAGGAGGGGATCTCTCAGCCGCACCTCTTAAAGTAACCAAAAAACTATTCTTTTAATGTATCAAGAACAGTTCAAGAGGAAAAAACTTTTAGTCGAACCTTTGAAATAACCAGAAAAGGTAATCTTTTTAATAGAAAAGATTGACTTACTTCAGAAAAACTCTGGCCACAACCTTCAAAGATAAGTTTGAACCCTAATCTTGAGGGTTCTTCCTTCCGACTTTTTGGCCGCAACCTTCAAAATCAAGTCTGAACCCTAATCTTGAGGGTTCTTCCTTCTGATTCTTCCTGATTGCTGGTCATCTTCTGATGCTTCACCAACAATCTCCAAGACTTAGCCGATGATCCTTTTTGCTGGAAATTTTCCAACCCTAGGAAATTCTTATGCAGCCGGCCATGTCAGACTATCATAAGATTTCCTAGGTTGGCTCTGATACCATGTAGTTGTATGAGACTACTAACAGCTCAAGCTGTGGTGTATAATCAATAGGAAATTAAGAGGATGAGAGGAGAGAATGAGAGGAGAAGAGAAAAGAAGAGAAGAAGATTTCGAAGGAAGGATTTCAGAAAAGAAGAGGATGCTTAATCTGCCGCCCCCCTCTTTCTATTTATATTAATTCTGAAGTAAGGATAAAACTGCTTACATGGCAAAATTAAAATCCTAATAAAAGACAACAATTAAAGTCCTAATAAAAGACTAACAACTAATTGTGGACTGACACTTGAATAACTAGTAGTTGTATACGAGTACAATAGAAAGAGGTGGGGACCACATCAGTGGTTTCTACAGTAATCATTGATGAGACTTATCAAGTTGAAAAGGTTGTTGACATTGAGAAAGTAGTTGGCAAGGAAGTGGAGGTTAGCAAAACCTTGGGATTATTCTTCTTAGGAAGGGTAGAGTTTGCAAGGGAAGCATTCAGATCAGTAGAGGAAAGGAATGATGAGAAGGAGAGACCAGACTTTTCAATGGATGCTGGTTTTGTTGTTCCATTGGACTAATAGAAGGCAATATCGGTTGGAAGTGAAGAGGAGTCTGCGGGGGGGATGGAGACATTGGAGAGGGCTCTGGTTTCACACAGGTGTAAGGTTTTGTGTTTTAAAAGCGCAAGGGACAAGGGCCAATTTGCACTTGAGGCGAGAGCATGCGCCTTTTTGAAGCAAGGTGCAAAAATACAAAAAATTGCTAAAAAAATGTTGGAAAATTAAAAAAATGCCATTCATAAAAAAAATTCAAAAAATGCCAAAAAAATAAAAGAAATGCAAAAAAAAAACATTAAACATAATATTAATAAGAAATATAAACATAATTTTTTAAATTTTTTAAAAAACCTATTATCTAAAATTAAAATACATAAACATAAAATGTAAAGTGTATTCAAGTGAAAATTTAAAAATAAAATCAAACATATAAAACATTTTCAAGCATGTAAAGCCCACAATCTCTTTTTTTCTTCAATTGCATTACTTCAAGTAGCTAATGTGATGTAAAACATATTACATTCCTAATTCTACGAGTCCCCTTTGTGCCGCGGCCCTTGAGGCAAGCCCAAATAAGTCCGTGTTAGGGTCCTAAATTCTTAGTTCTCACACAAAAATAATGATTTTATAATTTTAATTGCTTTTTAAGAAGATATTTTAGTAGGATGAATGAATGGACAACATTACCAAATAGGGGGTTCCAGTGGAAACCTCCATAACCATTTCCCTATAGTGCTGATTTCAACAAATTGCGCTCCCTATTCCAAGCCCTCCATGCTCCTTGGGTCTACTAACTTTCTCCCACTTTACTAAATGGTCCCTCTTCTCGTCCCCTGGTTCCTGAAGGAAATCTCTCATGATCGTCTCTAGCGAACTCGCAACTCTAGCTGGAATCCTAAAGGTGGACTGGTAGTAAATAGGTAAATTATCTAAAGTTTCCCTAATCAAGGTTATTCTTCCACCCACTGAAATGTAATTTCTTTTCAAGAGTGCTAATCTCTTAAGCTGTGTTTGGTTTGAAGGAAAAAGTAGGGAAAGGGAGGGAAAGGTAAGGAAACCAATACAAGCTTTGTAAAGGTTTCCTTACCTTTCCCTTCCTTTCCCTACCTTTCCCTTCAAACCAAACATAGCTTTAGTGAATCTCTCTACTACCAACTTCAAAAATCTTTTGTCCTTGGGTTTCCTCCTAGTGGAAGACCAAGATAATCCAATGGCAACATCCTTACCTCATACCCTAGAATCTCTTCTAACATTCTTAATTCTTCCTCTACATTAATCCCTACTACATATCTCTTCCCCAAGTTCACTCTCAGATTAGAAATTGATTTGAAAGTAACAATGATATCCTTCAAATTCCTTAATTCCTCTACATTATGTCATCTGCAAACTGCAAGTGGGTGACTACCACCTCATTTCTGCCTACCCTCCATCCTCTAAGTGGTGTTTTGGATTCTTGTGCTGGTATTTTAGGTTGTTAAACTTTTCCATGGCCTATGAGCTGTCTTGGTTTCTCCAATAGGTGAGAACCCCATGTCTTGGAGAAACTTGCATTGTGGAAGAGAAACACTGTTATTCTCGAGGGGGAAATGTCATTTTTCTTAAATATACTTCTTTTAGCCTCTTTGTCAATTTCTTTCTTGTTTTTGAAGCGCTGGTGAAATTAACTAGAAGGTTGAGGAAATCAGGCAAGGTTTTCTGTGAGAGTCTGTGGGTACCTAAAAGGATTATCATGTTAACTGGGGCATAGTTAGCAACAAGTTAGCAAATAAAGGCCCTAGGAAGGCTATGTTTAATAATTACATCCTTATGGGGCAACTGGTTGTGGAGATTCCTTCTGGATTATGGCGGGGTGTGGCATAATGTAGTTTAGAGCATTCATAGTATAAACTCTAATGGTTGGGATGCAGACACCTCATTAGGGAAGCTAGATCTTTGATCATGAACTTGAGTGCTTCATTCAATTGAGTTCCAAGATCAGGATACTCTATTGCTGATTCATTACCAAGGGAAGGAGTACATAGAATTGGAGGTCTTACTCTATTGGATTACTATATGGTCTTCTCATTTTTTTCCTTTTCTTTTCTTTCCAGGTACTCTTGTGGTTTTGGGGGAGAGTGGCTTTGAGATAGCTCTTTGTTATGCTTGTTTTGTGAGGGTTAATAGACTTTTTTCTTATTTTGTACACTTTGATCTTTTTTCAAGACTGGTTCCCATATTCTTTTTAAATACAGTGCCTGATTGGTTACCGATCTTTTTTTTTTTCCTGACCTGACATGTGTTTATTAAGAACTGCTATTTCCTGCTTGGGATTGTTCTTAGTACTTTCCCTTCACAATGTCACTGTTGGTTGAGAATGGTGCTAATGTTTTCTTAAATGCTTGGTGTCTTTGGCTTCAGACAGATCCTTCTGCAGCTTTGGAAGAATGCCTTATTTCTATACTTGTTCAGATAGCAAGGCATTCCCCAACATGTGCAAATGCAATAATGAAATGTGAAAGGCTTGTTCAAACAGTTGTTGACAGGTTCATCAAGAAGGACACAGTGGAGATACATCCTTCTGAGATAAAGTCTGTAACCCTCTTAAAGGTAAGAAAGATATAGTAATTCATATATCTTATGTTCAATTCTTATGTTCAACTGTGATGCAGACATTTGTTTTTGTAAGCAGGTATTGTCACAATCTGACAAGAGAAATTGCATACATTTTATAAAGAATGGCATTTTCCGTAATACAATGTGGCATTTATACCGGTATGAACTTTCTATTGATCAGTGGATCAAATCAGGGCAGGAACACTGTAGACTTCTGTCTGCATTGATGGTTGAACAATTGCGCTTTTGGAAGGTTTGCATCCAGTATTCGTATTGTGTCTCTTACTTCAGAGATTTTTTCCCTGCACTATCCCTGTGGTTGTGTCCCCCTATGTTTGATAAGCTCATTGAGAACAATGTCCTCAGTGAATTTGCTTCCATCACCAGAGAAGCATACCTTGTTCTGGATGCCTTGGCCAGAAGACTCCCATATCTTCATTATGGGGAGGAACTCAAAAAGCAAACCCTTGATTCTGCTGATGAGGATATAGAGACATGGTCTTGGAGCTATGCTGGTGCAATGGTTGAGTTAGCTCTGAAGTGGATATCCTTGAAGAGTAACCCCTTTATATCTAAAATCCTTGACTGGCACAGAGGAACCACTACTTATTTTGCTGTCCAAGATTCTTCTCTTAGTTGTTTACTGTGGGTGATTTCAGCTGTCATGCACATGCTTTCAAGTGTAGTTAATAGAGTTGCTCCAGAGAATACTGATAGCCTGGGTAAAAGTGGTGGTCGTGTGCCATGGTTGCCAAAATTTGTCCCTAAGATTGGGCTTGAAATTGTGAATAACAGATTTCTGAACTTTTCATCAAGTGATACAGAATATGTAGAAGCTCCTAATGGCAAGGGTTCTTTTGTTGAAAACTTATGCCATTTGAGACATGATGGTGATAATGAATTATTACTTTCTGCTACATGTTGCCTTAAAGGACTGGTCCAACTTATAGTTTCTATTGACAAATTCATTCAGGTAGCCAAGAATGAGAATATTAATCCATCCTCCCAAGGATGTAGCATCTCAAGAGAGGGTAAAATACTAGAGGATGGCATGGTAATGTGGTGTCGGGAAGAATTAAGAAGCCTACTAATTACTTTCATGAAGTCAGTGGATTCAGGATGGCAATATGTACAGTTCATTGAGGTGTTTGGTAGAGCGGGGCCTGCTCCAGGAGTTGGACTAGGTTGGGGTGCCTCTGGTGGAGGGTTTTGGTCCATAACTGTTTTGCTTGCACAAATGGATGCCTGTTTACTTGTTCACTTGCTTGAAATCTTTAAGATGGTGGTTGAGAAAGAGATCACAGAAGTTGAAGACATGACATTCAATCTACAGAAGATAAATTCTATTCTAGGAGTCTTTTTGATTCTTGGACCAAGGAATAAAATTATTATGGAGCAAGCGTTAGATATCTTACTTAGAGCCCCTACCCTAAAGTACCTTGATTACTGTGTTAACCAATTTCTTCACCTTGCAAACGGTATCAAATCATTCACCTGGAAATATAAGGAAGAGGACTACCTTTACTTCAGTAAGATTTTATCTTCTCATTTCAAAGAGAGATGGTTGTCTGTAAAGAAGCCTAAAAACAGTAGTGATGTCCATAAACTACATAAGAAAGTTAATGGTGTATTGGAGACCATTCATGAAGACTCTGACATAACTTATGGGACTGATAATCATCCTTTTTGCACTTCTTTGATAGTAGAGTGGGTTCACCAGAGACTGCCACTTCCCATGCATTGGTTTCTCAGCCCTATCTCAACCATTTGTGACAGCAAAGCTGCTCTTGAACTTCCAAATGCTTTCAACAAACAAAATGACACATCTTCACCTTCTGATGAAGTTGTTGCAGTTGCGAAAAGTGGTCTCTTCTTTCTTTTAAGCCTTGAGGCAATGTCCTCTTTCTTATGCAATAATGTCCAACAGTCACCTGTTTGGGCCATACCACTGGTTTGGAAGCTACACTCTTTGTCCATGGTCTTACTTGTTAAAATGGATGTGATTGAAGAAGAGAGAAGCAGGGATATATATAATACTTTACAGGAGTTATATGGGAAGATGCTTGATGAGTCAAGAGGTAGTAGAGATATCCCTCTCATGGAAAAGGAGTGTTTAGTGTCAGATTCTACAAAGAACTGCAAAGTAGAATTTCTAAAGTTTCAGTCTGAGGTTCATGAAAGCTACCCTACATTTATTGAGACTTTCATTGAGCAGTTTGCTGCTGTATCTTATGGTGATGTAATTTATGGACGTCAAGTAACAATGTATTTACATCGCACAGTTGAAGTGCCTGTCCGTCTTGCTACCTGGAATGCACTATCTAATGCCCACATCCTTGAACTCTTGCCTCCTCTGGAGAAATGTTTTGCTGAGGCTGCAGGATACCTTGAACCTACTGAGGTATTATAGTTTGTTTGTTGCTAATTTGCCAAAGATTTCCTCAGTTTGCAACTTAATTCTAATTTGTTATGCTATATTTATGGAATATTCTGCCATTAGCAGAAAAAAAGGTCCAGTTTCTTTAATAAAACTAACATTCCTTCAATTTCTAAACATTAATATGATATCTACCATTAAGGAAACAGCGAGGAAATGCCTTTTTTTACCATTAATGGATAAAATATTTGCTTTATGCAAATCTTCTGAATGGATCTTATTAGAAGTTGATTTAAGGTGGTAATTTGGTTGCTATTGTGAACTATAAACTCTTTGCAAGACCATCTGGGGTCCATTCAGTTCTCTGTTAAGTTAGATGAGTTCAACAAAAGCAACATGACTATTATGAATGTGGGAGATATATTCCTATCTTTTTCTTCCCTTCCCTAGAAAACTAAAGCATGAGTTGCATCAGCTTGACAATTCTGAAGTAATAGCTTTTGTTGGTGTTTGGAAAAGAACTGCTTATAAATCAACCTTTCAACTGCTTTTCAGGATAATGAACAGATTCTGGAGGCATATATGAAGTCATGGATTTCGGGGGCGCTTGACAGAGCTGCAACTCGTAGATCGGTTACATTTATATTGGCACTACACCACCTTTCATCTTTTATTTTTCTCCATTGCACTGATGGCAAGATATTGCTTCGGAATAAGCTTGTAAAGTCTCTTTTGCGTGATTATTCTCGAAAGCAACAGCATGAGGTATGAAGTTCTGTGGGAAATGCTAACAGGGGACATTGAACTGGTTAAATGGGAAAAAGACTGAATTACATGGTTTTCAAAATCGGATTGGACCGGAAAAACCAGGAACCGGTCAGGTTTTGTTTTACTCCAGAACCGTTATTTCCCCAAAAACCATTGATTTGGTCAGCAAACCACTGACCCGGGCAGTTGAACCGTTGAATCGTTCAATGGTTCGACCGGTTTTTATTTTTTTGTCAGAACGGGCCATCCGTTCGGTTCGAACGGTTGAACTGTTTGACCTGAGAATCGGACCCCTGACTGGTTTGTTGTCCGGTTCGGTTTTAAAAACCTTGCTGAATTATATAATATACATGTCAATATAAGATGTGCAAATTAGATCGAAATATAGTTTGTTCAGGCATGAAAAGAAAAATGCACCTAGAAAGTTCTCTGTTGTACATTCATTTCACCTTGCTGATGGGATGGTTGGGACCTGGTGATTATATGGTGTTTGCCTATCTAGTTATCTTCTGAACTATCTATTTAGGTAAACCTAAATAGGGAAATGATCTTTTAGATCAATCTAAGGGACTTGACAAAATTAAGTTGACCTTGTCTTTATCTTGTGTTTTGTTAACATTCTTTGTTCAATGGATGTTTGTCCAATCACAATCTGATTCATCTAGTGTTCTCACTAATCATGTCTAAAAGATATACTGAAAACTAGTAAATTAATCTCTTAGTGACAGTGGAAGAGAGGCAACTGCTATGGTTTCTATTATGGGGCATAAAAAGTGCTTGTGGTAGAACCCAGAGATCAATGAGGCAGCAGGGCCCAGACACTTCAGCTTCAGCCCAGATCCAGGACCCAACTCAAATCCTGACTCACCGAGAAGTCTTCTACAAGTCACCTCTTAAATATGTATATTCTAGAAGAACATGTCGACACAGTTAGTTACTGGGTTGTTATTCTCAATAGAAATGGATGTTTGAGGCTATAAGTAGCTGTTTGAACTCAAGGAGGAATAACAAGAAACTTCCCTCCAATTCTCTCCTCTTCTGCTTCCCCCTCGCTCTCTCTCTCTCTCTCTCTGTCTAGGGCTCCCTCGAAGTAGCTCAATTTCTCTGATATGCTCTCAGACTTATCAGTTTGATTTGGAATGGATCCATATCTTTCATATATACATGAACAACATTGTTCCCTAAAGATTTTTGCTATGTCAGAACATGCCAAATCATCTTTATGATGTATTGTTTAGAAGCCTGTCTGCTTATCTCTGTTTATCTCAATATTGCGCACAAAGATGCATGATATGCACTTTCATTGTTGACACACAATGTCTTTTTTTCCTTATTTTAAAAATAAATGTATACACATTCACCTATCTTTTGGAGGGATATTAGAAAACCAATTTGAATTTATGCAGTGCAGTAGATTTTGTAGCTATTTTCTTAGGTAATTGATGGGAAAGTTTAGAGAAAACAGAATCTTCACATAGTTGTTATCTACAAAGAGAAAATGGAGTCCCTACTCCCTAGAGAGGCCATTTACTGGGATTTGAGAAAGCAAGGGTTTTTTTGTTGGATATACTTCTGCAATTAAGGATATGTAAAGGGGACAACTATTGCTGGAAGGTGTTTAAGCTTTCTATTTACAATATGCCTCTATCAAGTATCCACATTTAATTCTTTTTTCTATTTGCAATAAGTCTCTGACATGCATATAGAAGAGGAGGATGCTTGTGGTATGTTATTCCCATTCCTAACTGGAAATATTTTTAATTGATGAGACCGGAAAGGGGGTATACACTAAGAATTATGAGGAAGCCTAGAGTCCAGAGATTTCAAATAAGTTAAAATACATAGAATTTAGAATTTAGAATTTAGTAAATATAGTAGTAAAATTAGACTTAGTTAAGATCAATGTTGAAGAGATACCTAATAGTGATGAAGTTTCAGTATCTTGCCTTAATTATCCATAAGATGGAGAGGTTAAGGAGGATATTCTCTGGTAATTAGAGATAGATGGAAGGTGGATAAAGAAGAAATGTATTTAACATTTTAACCATATGTATGTTAATAACCTGATAGAAGATAGCTTAGCTTGAGGAGTGAAAGTTTCAGTTTGCCACTTATAATATTTGTATCTTCACTCCTTATTAGTATTTTACAAATCTTTCCCTTTAAACTCAACAAATTAAAGAACTGTAAATTCTCCCTGGTTATGGAATCTATATTACCTCATATTTAGGATTCAATGCTACTAAAAGAAATCAGAGATTTCCATGAAGTCATTGGGAGTATTTGAGAAAGAATGGAGTTTTCACTGGCAATGAAGTGGAGGAAGTTTTTGGCAAAAGGCAACCATCTTCATGAATGGAGAGATGTTATTATGTTTGAAGTATTTTTGGATGGAGCTATTTTCTTTGGCTGCCAGTCAGAATGGAAGAGCACAATGAAAAAGGAGATGAAATGATTTGTCACAGAAAGAAGGAAAAATAGCAAGGGTTGGGTCATGTCATGATTGCCATCCACAATCTACCTCCCTTCTACAAAAAGCCCCTTGGTTTGCAAACTCACACACCCCATCACCTTCGTCAACCTTTTGGGTAGGACCTTAGAGATTATTTTATACACTGCCAATAAGACTAATGGGATGGAAGTCCTTAATGTTCACCACTCCTTTTTTCAGTATGACGGTAATAAATGTGGAGTGTTTTAGACTTCTAGTCAACCTTTAGTTCACATAGAACTCATCAAACACCCTCATGATATCCTGCTTCGAGAAGGACCAACATACCTTGTAGAATTTCATGGTGAAGCCATCTAGGCCTGAGGCATCATCCCCCTCCACCTCATTAATAGCTTCCAAAACCTCATCTTCTGTGAAAGCCCCCTCAAGCTCCTTGACTTGATCCTCTTGAAGCCTATCAAATTGCACTTCCCTTAGCTTTGGCCTGGTCCTCCATTTCTACTTGTATAACACTTCATACTACCTCATAATAGCTTCTTGGATGCTGGTTTTATCATGTAAAATCATTCCACTCACCTCAATTTTGAGAATTGGGTTTTCTCTTCTTCTAGTATTGGCAATTTTATGAAAATAAGCTGTATTTTGGTCTTCTTCTTTCAATCACATGGCTCTTGACCTTTGCCTCCATTTCATCTCCTCCTGATAAACCAATCTATCATATTCCAGCTTGGCACATCTCCTCTCCCTTTGTTTTTACTGATTAAAATTTCCCTCTTCTTTCCCATCTTGGAACTTGATGACCCTTGTACACTCCTTTCTTTTAAGACCACTAAAGACATCACTCTTCCATTTTTTTTTTTTAATCTTAAGCTTCAAACCTTTCAACTCTGTGTGTGCTCATAATGTAACTGGCCAACTGATGTATTACTGGTAGGTAGAACTAGAAGGCAAGGTCGACGGGTAGCCTTGCTTCAAAGTCCAACAAAGTATGCTCTGAATCTAGGGGAAAAATGGAAAATCCAGAGGATAGTTTCTGGTTTTCTTATAGTAGCAGAGAACTACTAGAAAGTATCAAAAGATAGAAGAAACCACATGTTCCTCCAACAATGATTTCAAGAGAAGAAAGTAGCCATAGAGAAGAAATTAACACACTCAATTATCATTCAATTCTGCTGTTCTGGACAGATTTACATAGTGAATCTGTAGTTCACTCCTAATTAGAATCCTAATACTCTTTAAAATTAGAAACTCAAGAAAATAGAAACAAAAAAAAAATGGAAACTCCTAAAAGAGAAAGCAGAAAATAGATAAACTTCAAAATAGTAATTGGCTAACAATTTTCTAAACAAGAAAATCGTAGCTATAAATTAGAAACTGCTGCCAGTCTTAGTTCTTCTGATATTTTTTAGTAAATTTGGGATGCTCAGATTTTTCCAAAAATTGTTCTGCTGTATCCTCTGTTTCTGTAGAGGGCTGTACTGCATCACCAACCCCTTAAATTCAATAGGTTTCCACCACTTGTCCAACAAATGCAAAAAAACCTTGAACTTCCAGCCACAAGTGCTCGAATTTGAAAGGAGGTTGCTTCCTTGGTCTCCTACAACAGCTCATTAATATTGGCATATGATACGAGACAGGTTAAGGTAATCCTTCCTGCCTCACATCAAGAAACTCGTCCTCCCATTGGCTAGATACAAGGAATTTGCTAGTTGAACCAAAGTTGGTGAATCCTGGTTGTTTGACCATGTGAAATATGGTCTTGCAAAAGGCGGATTGATGAGTTCTCATTTGTCCACCAGATCTGCGAACTACCTCATACCTCTATTTTTGTGGGACCCCTATTCTTCTCATTAACAGAACCTCAGTGTTAAAATCACCACCTATTACCCATGGAAACTCCACCTTGATCCTCATGCCATTAATCTCGTCCCACATGGCTTCTCTTTGAGCATTGTCTTTTGGCCCATACACTGTGGTCAACCACTTAAAACCTTCGATATTTTGGAATTGCACAGACAAAGCAAATTGCCCTACCTCCTTGCCTATAGCCACCAACTCCCTAGAATCCCACACCATTAACACCTCCCTGCAGTGCCTCTGGTAAGAATGAATTTCCATTCACAAGGCCTAGGTCCCTAGATAATTGTAAATACCCCAACATCCAACCTTTCTATCTTTTTTCTCTTGCAAGTAAAGTACCTCTGGATTCAATTCCTTGAGAAAATTCCCAATAACCATCACCCTCGTCCTAGATTCAATTCCTTGCAAGTAAAGCACCTAGGAGCTTCTTATTGATGCCCTTTCCTCCCACCCCACCTCTCATCATCAAATTGCTCACTTGGTCATTAAGACCCCAGGCCAACCTGAACAGATCCCTGCTTGTGCGACTCTCCTTCCTTTTTCTTCCAGCATGTGCTACTTAAGCCCGTAACTGCATCTCCTTTGTCAAGCGCATGCTCAACTCCACACACTTATCTCGAGTTTAGGCTTCTAAAATCCCACTATTTTCATGGACCTCCAATGGCCCATGCACCCACTAACCTTGCCATTCTTTTCCCGCTACGTGTCACTGGCCTTCACCTCCCACCACAACACTTTTGCACTGCTCCAGAGGTAATAGAATTTTCTAGATGCAAATTCTGAATGACACTTTCAAGAACCTCTTCAAAATTGTATTTTAAAACTCAACACCTCTGGAATCCCTCCATCTGCCTCTATTTTGTTTGCCTCTCTTAGATTGTTTTTTTGATGAATAATAGTAAGTTTATTGATTCAAAAGCAAATTAGAGTGAGTTCATACATCATCCCAGTGAGAGGCGCGAGCTGCAACCCCTCTTTGAAACTTACAAGTAAACTAGGAAAGAAAAACAAGAATCACAACTGAGCCCAAAATAATTCTTCCCTATTTATCCCTTGCTTAGCTAACACATCTGACAAGGTATTTGCTGATCTCCCCACCCACTGTACAATGACCAACATATTCCTTGTCAACCAACTAAATTTCTTCATTTCATTCTTGTATTGCCACATAGCCTCTTCAGAATTTTTCAACCAACTCACCACCACTTTGGAATCCCCCTCGATTATTAGTTGTTGTACCCCCAGCTGGTTTGCAAATTGGACCCCTTGTACAACAGCTAAAAGTTCTGCCCTGATGGAATTCCCAATTCCCAAAGGACTTGAGTAGAGCAACAAAATCTCTCCCTTCTCATTTCTCAAAGCACCCCCCATTTCGGATAATCCTGGATTACCCATGCTGCTTCCATCAAAGTTCAACTTAATTGAGCCTTCGGGTGGAGGAGACCAGCTTGTAATTGATTTGGCCTTTAAAGATGAGCACCTTGCTACTGCTAACCAATTTCTCCAAATGTCATTAAAGGAGAATTGACAAAAGATTTCCAAGGTCTTCAGCCAATGTATTGCCCTGTTTAACACACAGTCTTTTAAATCTTGGTTGTTCCTTTCCTTATCTTGAAAAATTCTGAGATTCCTTTCTTCCCAAAGAGTCCAAGTCAAGGCAGCACGAGCACATCTCCACATAATTCTCCCTATTTTTGTAGGCCAATAAAAGGTAGAATGGTTGAAGAGCATGTGAACTTCTGCTGGTAGACTCCAACTACCCCCAAACAACGAAAGTAGCCAAGCCCAAAGATCTGCAAAAAAGGGACAAGATACTAATAGATGGTAACAATCCTCACCGTGAGCTCTACAGAGGATACACCAATTAGGAGAAATACAGAGAAAAGGTCTTCTCTTTTGTAGGTTGTCTAAAGTGTTACTTTCCCATGGAAAACTTCCCAACAAAAAGCCATAATTTTTGGGAGGACTGGCCTACACCAAATTTCTTTTGACGGAAAGGGTTGGTGAGTAGAAAGTTGAGAGATGGACTTGAAAAAATAAGCACAAGTGAAGGTTCCATTGGGTCTAGGAGTCCAAACCCTCATATCTGGCTTGGAGGGATCCAAACAAACCTGATTAAGACACCCAAGCAAAAAAGAAAGAGACTCAATTTCAGCATCCCTAAGTCCTCTACGAAAACCAAAATCCCAAGTAGGATCTAAGGGTGTTCCCAAGGGTGAGACAAATTTTGAGACCACCTCTTTTTTGTACAAAGAAATAGAAAAAAGCGAGGTGAACAAATCCTTTAACGGTGAGTCTCCTACCCAAATATCCTCCCAAAAAAGGATAGAGTTGCCAGAACAAACTTCATACCTGATAAAATTGAGGAATTGAGGAAGGGTGTTGTAAATAGCCTTCCAAGGTGCTTCTAGGTTAGCTTGCCTCGATACACCAGCATCCCATCCATTCTCTGACCTCCCATGAATGCTTCCCACCACCTCATGCCACAATCTCTCTCTTTCCAAAGGCCATCTCCACACCCATTTCCCTTACAGAGCTTGGTTTGCCTCTCTTAGATTGTTGACCACCGTTTGTTTCCCTTCAATCATCTCTCAGTCCCACTATCTTGATCTGTTAATGTGGAATTCCTTCTTCCTCCCCTCGATGCTTCTCCAATACACCAAAATAAACTCCCCTCCTTTCTGCTTTCGACAACATAGGGTACGTGAAGTTCCTCTTGATCTCCATCCACCGTGATCTCCTCCTTTTGGGATTGCACGACCCTATCTGTAATGCTTTATCTTCTCTACCTTAGACAACACTGGCCACATCAATTTCAGAATCACTGCATTTGCTGTTGTCAGTGGGTACCTACACTAGTGCACTTTCATTCTAATCCATTCTGAGTCTTCCTTGGCCTCGAACAAGTTATCAATGCAAAGGAAACCTTCGCAAATATCTCTGATGCTCCTAACTAGTTGCTCACTCCATAGATGCATAAGTAACCCGCACACTTGAACCCACACCTCCCTTGGTTCCTGATGATTGAGTTCTGAGCATCCCATCTCAGGATTCCAAGGCTCCAACTGCAATAGGGATTCTAATGCATTTCTGGAACCAACTTTCTACACCCTGCTAGCCTCCACTGATGGCAGGATGAACAGGAAGCAAGATGGCCCCAACCTCCTCATTCTAATAATGGAATATTCCATTTCTTATGTGCCCATTCTTGAACCTTCTCCACCTCTAAATCTTCCTTGTAAACTGATGCAACCAGGCATGAACACAGGTACTCCAGTCTACGTTTTCTTCCCTCCACCCCTACTACCAGATAAAAACTTTAGGTCCCTCCTTGTATAGACACCGCTGCCTCCATTCTCTACTTCTGCAAACTGGCCTTCTCCCTGTATGCGGAACCACTCCAACATCCACTGCTCTCCCTCCCCCAAAGAGCCATCCTCACACTAACTCAAGAAGCAATTATAGAAAACATCTGAACAAAGGTTGTGCATTGGATCAAGATGTTAAAGCTGTTTAATGTTTCTGTTTTTAGCCACTTAAAGGGTGGAATGTGGTGGTAATAAAAGAAAGAACTGGAGATCTGAGAAGGGAATATGTATGCTTGAGGCTGAATTCAAGGTGTAAATGTGTAAGAGAAGGGGATCATCATCATCTATGCATTATCCCAACTATATGATGGGGTGGGCTATATGAATCCTGTTTTTCCATTCCGTTCTGTTTAATGCCGTATCTATTGTTAAATTATGAGAGCTTAAATAATTTCTTACTATTTTGGCCGATGTCCTTTTTGGTCTGCCCCTAACCCTTCTATCCCCTTCAACTTGTAACTGATCACTTTTCCTTATAGGTGCTGTGGTGGTATTCTATGCATGTGACCATATCATCGAAGTCTACTTTCTCTCATTTTATCACTTATTGGAGCTACTCTTAGGTTCCTTCAAATGACTTCATTTCTTACCTTATTCACCCATCTCACCATACATATTTCTTCCACACTCGTTATTTGGACATGTTTCTTGACTTCCCAACACTTTGTTCCATACAGCATTGCTGACCTTACAACTATTTTATAGAATTTTCCTTTTAATCAAACTGGTATTTGCCTATTACATAGGACTTTTCATGCACCCCCTCCATTTTGCCCACTAGGGATGCAAACGGATTGGATTGGATACGAATAGTCCAATCAGACACTGTTCATGCTGGATCTGATCGGATCTGATAGAATTCGATGTGAATTTGAGTCCTATCGGTAAGTCAAATTAATAAATTATTAAAAGAAAAATAAAATATACTAATTTAAATAAAGTAAAAACCAAAAATACAAGTATTTTTTAATTATTTTCATCATATATACATGTTTTTTATAAAAAATAAATAATATAACAAATTTATAAAAATATAATATAAAAATATATTTATAAATAAATAAATAACATATATATGTATTATATATATTATATTTATAAATATATAATACATATCGGGTCAGATCTCGGATCGGATAGGGGGTTTGACCTGAATCCGATCCAAACAGGGGTGATCTGAATTCGACCCAATAGGATCGGATCAGACCATGATCCGATCCATTTGCACCCCTATTGCCCACCTTGGTTCAACAGTTCATTGGAACCAAGGTGCTGGAAAAGGTCATGTTATCTCTTGTTCTTGAATTGTAAGTGTACCCAACCAAGGTGCTGGAAAAGGTCATGTTATCTCTTGTTCTTGAATTTTAAGTGTACCCTGATTTGCACTCTGTTGTTATTAAGTTTACATTGCATTTATTCTGTTTTGCTCCTACTTATTTTAAAACCTCTTGTTTTTAATTTGGTGTTTTAAAAGCACTGGGTGCAAAAAAGGCGCATGGGTCAATTTGCGCCTGAGGCGCAAGGCGCAAAAAATAAAAAAAACCTCAAAAAATAAAAGAAATGCCCAAAAATTCAAAATAATGCAAAAAAAAGTGCCTCGCCTATGCGCCTAGGCACGCCTTTTAAGTCATTGACTTAATTTTGCTTTTAATATTTCATCAGTTTCATCAATTAAAACAATGTCATCAGCAAACAGAAAAGAGAAAAGGGTGGTGGGGGCACTTTGTACATATCTAATAAAGCTTAACAGTTATCCATCAGAAAAAAGGGAATTTTTATAGGATCTCTTTAGAAACTCATGTTTTTATGAGGCATAGTGTTGACCATAGTTTTCAAGGCGCCAAGGCAAGGCTAGGCGACAGGAGGGCGCCTTGTCGCGTAGTCGCCTAGGCGGGCGTCTAGGTGTCTTCTAGGCGATGGGTTTTTTTATGTAGAAAACATAGATCCTAGGGTAGTTCCCTAGGTACCATAACCATATTTTCTTAAGAATTATTCATAATTTTCATAAGAAAAGTAGAGAGTTCATGTTTAAGTATAGGAAATCAACATATTCATGAGAAGAAAAAGAAGGAAAAGAAAATTCAAAAAATATAGGGGCTGAACCCTTATTTTTGTTATAGGAAAAAAAGAAAAGAGAATCTGTTGATTAGAAAATGTGTAGTAGTAGTAGTAGTAGTAGTAGTAGTAGAAAATGTGTTGATTAGACAATATTTTAAGTTCTTCCTTATTGGTTCAGATTTTAAAGTCTTTGGGGGGTTCAATACAGCATTTAGCAATGTTTATATTGATTAAACCCTAACAAATAAGAAAATAATAGAAAGAAATAAGTATATAAACACACAAAATGAATATTTTAATTTAATAGTGCCTATTTTATAATTATAATGTAAAAAAATAAAGAATAAAAAATTATTTTATAATACATAGTACAAAACTGTTTGGTGATTAGGCGAGGCGAGCCTCAAAGGGCACCTTGTCGCCTAGGTGCCCGCCTAGGCATCGCCTTGATAACTATGATGTTGACTAAAATCCATAAATAGTAGTAGGGATAAAGATGTTGAGATTGTTTAGTGCTTAAACATGGAGAGATGAAAATAGAAATGAGTGTATTTGAGAGAAACTAGGTTAGCATCAATTAGTAACAATGTAATAGGAAGTAAATTGATGTTTTAGGCACATGAAATGAAATTTAGTCAAAGCACCCAAAAGCCATTACCCAATGTTGGTCCCAACTATCTGGGGTCTTGGGAGGGTTAGACTGGTTATAGTCCTAACCTTTGGCATTTTTGTACAAAGTGGCCATCCTCGGACTCAAACCTGCATTCTCACATATGCCAGCCTAGATTTTTACCATTACACCAAGTAATGGCCCCCAGTTAAAGCACCTGCTAGGAGTATGCTTAATTAAAAGTTCTACTAGTGCAAGAGGACGAAAGCAAAGGACAGTTTTATATAGCGAGAATAGATTATTGAACTCATATTTTATTGGCACTTATCACCATGGCCTTCCTTTACCTGGAAGAGAGCAAAGGACAGTTTTATATAGCGAGAGAACTGAGAATATTGAACTCATATTTTAATGGCACTTATCACCATGGCCTTTTATAGGACAGGATGGAGGAACAAGATTGTTGCTACCCTCACTTAGGTGGCATGAGGCCACATGAGGGATTATAGCATTTGACACCCCATATCCACGTCATATGCTAAAGTTCATTTTCCATCTCCATATCATACATCTTTACCTGGATTTGAACCTGTGATTGCCCAAACTGATGCATATCCATATTTAGGTTTGAGAACTATTAAACTTGGATGATATTGATAATGAAGATCATTGAACTTACTTTTATGTTTTTTTCTTTCCTATTTGTTCTTGGTTAGGTGTTGCTTTTTACAAGGGGTCTAACCACTCATTGGTTATTGAATGTGCATTTACAGGGTATGATACTGGATTTCATTAGATACAGAGAGGCAACTACAAATCGTGAACCTGTAAGTAAGGATGGTTCTTTACCACAAACTAGTGAAATGGAAAGAAGGTTCCAGTTGTTGACAGAAGCTTGTGAAGGAAACTCTTCTCTTTTGGTGGAAGTTGAGAAACTGAAATCATCTAGTAGAAGATTATAATCTGTATGCCTGTAACCTAAAGTATATATATATTTTTTGGTTTCTATTATCATGGACGGCATTACATTATTACTGGTCTCGAATTCAGTTCCAAGAACTTGCTGCAGTTAGGTTTGTTACATGATCATCAATGAGGACGAGGCTGGATATCAAGATTTGGGTACTTGTGTATAAAATGTATTTATATAAAAACAAAAATTATTTTGTTTTTTGTTTTTTTTTTCTTTTTTTCCCTGTATAATCTTGTCTCCGTTAGTATCTTGCTTTTTTTTTTTTTTTCCTTTTTTCCCTTTCTTTTTCACTATGAAGGTTGAGTAGATGTAGCAATACTTCTTTTTGGCTCTTGGTTTAAAATAATATCTTGAATTTACCAACTTAATTGGTTAGTATTTGGTCTTGAAAACTCTTTTACAATGTTGAGAAAACCAAATTGCAACCGAATTGCCGAGGCCATTAGTCCATTCGAACTGGCATGAATCAAATTGGGCATAGGGGTGTCAATGAACCGGTTTTGGGTTGGACCCTGTCCAAATCGAAAGTGATATGGACTCAGACCGGTCTGAACATGAATCGTCCATTCATAGAGTGGACCGAAAGTGGACAAAGCAGTTGGTTTGAACGAGTCTGCTAGTCCATTCATTTCGTTTAAAGCTTGGAAACTTTTGAAGGCTAGGGCTCGACACCTCCATTGTGCTCCATCCTCAGTCTAAAGATTGAACTTCGATGGTATTTCTCTCTTTGGCGATCTATCATTGTTTATTTTCTCTCACCCTCTCACTTTCTCCGGCGGCAGAACTCCCCCTTCTCTAGCAACAACACTCCCCCTTCTCTCAACTACAGCACTCCAGTGGTAGTCTTGGTGGTATTTTGGTCCATTTTTTCTCTTGCATCTCTCTCTCTCTCAAGTGATAGGCTCCTCTGATCTTTGACCTTTGTGATTGTTAGGTTCATTTAGGTATTTTCTCTCTTGTTCATTTCTTTCTCTTCCCTGGCCTCTTATATTTGGTTTTAGTTGTAGAGGATTCCAGGATACAAAGGTTTGTACAAAGATTTATTTTGAATAATTCAATCTATAGTCATAGAGCTTTGTTTTAATCCCTATAATAATTTGACATTTTGATACACCAAGCTATAGAGGTTTCAATTAAATTGGACAGTTAGGTTCTTTACTTTAATATGAACTGATATTATGTTTTTGAAATATATTCTTGTCTGGTTTCACAATAGATGAAATTTCCCATTTGCATTGCTTGTTAAAACCCCCGAACCCTTAAAAATTGCAGACACCTCTTGTTCACTAAGGTGGTGTTTGATAATACTTTTCAGACCTTTGAAGTCTAAATGTTGCTTTTCAGATGTTAGAGGTGTTTTGAAGTGTATTTGAATTGGGGTTTGAAAATTATTTTTAGATTTGAAATAATAAGACTTGGGTTAGGCACTGAATACGTTTAGATGCGTTTCAACCGAAAGTCCAAAATACCCTTAAAAACATGCTTGCATTTCTCCCCCTCACCGTTCATCTTCTCTACTTGACGCAATGACGAACCAACGGCGGCAAGTGACTCATTCGACGAACTAGTGGTGGTGAGTTCCGGCCTTCTCTCTCCCTCTCTCTTCTTTCTTCTTCCTCCTCCTTTGTGGTCCCGTGGTTTCCAGCCTCTATTTTTCATTTTCGATCACCGTTGCAACTCTTGACAGTGGCGGCAAGTGACTCCTCCGATGAACCAGCATCATCGAGTTTCAGCCTTCTCTCTCTCTCTCTCTCTCTCTCTCTCTCTTCTTCTTCCTCTGTCCTCCCATGGCTTCTGTCCTCTATTTTTCATTTTTGATCACCGCTGCAACTCTCGACAATGGCGATAAGTGACTCCTCCATCTAACTAGCAATGGCGAGTGATTCCTCTAACCTTCTTCTTCTTCTTCTTCCATCCTTTGTTCACCATATTCATCTTTCTTCTCCACTGAGTACATTTTATTTGTATTAATTATTAAATATTTTAATGGCTTTAAGGTATTATTTTTGTAATTATTAATTTTTTATTGCTTTATGGACTTTATTACTATTTTCATTATTACTATAACTTTTAATAATTTATAAATTTATATGTATTTTTAATTTTTTCTTATTTTAATAGATTATTTTTAATTTTTATAATTTATTCAAATTTAAAAATATTATTTTGAATTAATAAATTATTTTGATGAAATAGTACAAGTTAAACTCAAAATTACCGAATAGTCTAATTTAGGGGTAAAATAGTAAAATTAGTGAATTTTAGATGTTGAGGGTTTGATTCAACACAAACAACATTCTTTATTCAGAGTCTATGAAAAGTCAAAAAACAACTATATCTTTTCAGATTTCATACACTTAATATCTTTTTAACTTTTCAGATTTATCAAATGCCACCTAACTGTATGTTATGAATTACTGATTATAGAAAGACAAAAACCTGGTGTCCCCATCATTGTTTATATAGAGGATGACGGGTCCCATATCATCATATTGAGTTTTGAGGGCAAGCCTTAATCTATTCAAGATGTGTAACCCTGAATTATAGAGCATAGTTATGAAGGAATGGTAGGATCCATCTAATGGACGCCAAAAGGTTGCGGAATGGGTGGGCGAATTTCAAAAATTTCCTACCTTCCTCCAACTGGGAATTGTATTCCCTAAATTTAGAATACCATATTCAAGGGTCTTATTTGAACCATAATCGAACCAGATCTGAACCAAAAGGTAAAAGGGAGGATTATACCTGATCCGGAGAAACAGTATCTCCCAAAGTTGGTGTTCACGCCCAAAGAAGAAACCAAGATCCGCTCCTGCTGAAGATGACACAGCTGTGGATGGAACGGAACCAGTAGGGTGCGTCCTACACACTGGATCCTTTGCAAGAATCCTCTGGAAACTCTGAACACCGAATCTTCTTCAGTCTTTCTTGCAAGACTGATGTCAAGAACTGATTTCTTGACTTCCTATTGTTGCAAAGATCGAATCTTGCAAGAGTGAATGGCGGCGGCAGGAGGAGAACTCCAAGGACGAAGATGGCTGAACTGCTTTTCTTCTCTCTGGAGTATGAATGAGATCTGATCTCAATTCGTAGGGAGTTTTCTTTCACCAAAACCCTAGTTCGAATTCTGATGTATTTTCCCTTTTTTGTTTTTTTTTCTCCTTTCTTTTTGATTAAGAAACCTCCTAATTAGGAGTTATCCCAATCCAAATCTGTATTTGGATAGGGGATTATCTTAATCCTATCTGCAGATTAAGTTAGTTTACTCCTGATCTTATCGGGAGGTTACTAGATTCAAATCTAATTTGAATTTGGTCTCCTGGAGTGGATAATGTTAAATGCCCAATCCTTTTACTAACATTAATATCAGATTCGCCCCATAGATGGGTGATCATATCAGCCCAGCTCGAAATGGGCTTTTGGCCCATTAGATGTTCAGTGTTTAACTAGTTTCCAATCTGCTGCCCAGTTGGGCTTCTTTGTATGGCGTGGGACCCAAGCATTGATCTACACACCAGCCACATGGGTTCGGCCCAGCCTTTGATACAAGGTCCAGCCGAATTCACTGAAAGACTCAGTAAACCCCTGAGCCCATCATATGGACCCTATGGGCCCAACACTTACATTAAGTGGTCATTGGGCCAAGCTATCTTATAAAAACCCAGGGACTGTGGGCAAGTGCAAGATTAGCCCATTAGGTACTCCCCTAAATGGTCTTACACTTAACCTCTCAACCCTTAATGATCAAGCACTACCCGACAAGAGAGGACCTCTCCCTCGGCTGCAAGGAACAGTGACGCACTCTCCACTCACATGGATCCTGGGAATTAAAACCATTTGCAAACAATTCGAAACCGTACATATATATATATATATAAATATATTAATTTTGCAAAACAAAATTCCAACGATTGAAATCAACTGCCAGCAGTTTGGTTTCCATTAGAGAGAGTGCATTCCCGATCATTACCCTTTGTTCGACAAAGGGGCTGATCATGTCACTATGATCACCCACTCAGATGAATTCTCAGACTGTCCCAACATACCCAGGTTTTGATCCCCATCTAAGGATCTCACTGATTGGCATATCAAAGACAGCCCGATCCGACACCTAGTGAAATGTCATAATCGAGTCTAGGGGTCAGGTGTAACTTTCCAATTTTGCCCATCTGTCTCCAAGGTCCAGGGCAACACTGGAAATCTGGTCCGGTTCAAGGATTCAAGTAATCCCATACTGCATGTGCCTTGGGTCTTACCCTGGTGGCTGAGACAGGCCATCCCAACATTTGGTGGCATACCAGTATCAGCCTTGGCAGGATAAATCTCCCCAGACTTATCCAACGGCTGTGAATATTTAAAACTAACACGAGTCTCTATAAGTGTCCAGTTTTAGGGTCTTACACAGAATTAAACCAAACAACATGAATCAAACATGTACTTTATTTATTTCCACTAAATAACAAAAGTACATCAAATCGGATTGAAGCTAAGGACATACAAAACTGTCTAACAAGTTATCAAACAAACAACCTGCCTTCATTTTCTTTGCTTTAAAGTGGGAACCACATCATTCTACTCCCCATTTTACTTCTCAAAAACAAAGAAAATGATGCAGTCATGAAAACAGGGAAAGCTTTTCTTCTTTTTCATGTAAATTCTTTATACATGCCTTGGTAGCAAACAGTTGGAAACTGCTAGTGTTTCAACTTGGTTAAAGATTTGACAGTTGCAAAAAGTTTCAGGACTGCAGTCACTGTAATTCTCCAAGCTTCAAAGTCACTTTCCTATGTTTCAAACTCGGGCTTTAACCAACAAAGGCCACACAGATAAGGATCAAGTATGAGTTCAAGGAGACTAAGCCCATGGATAAAAAAGTGTTTACGAGTTACATGATATTATGATTTGGCCAGATTTAAATTCCTGTCAACCAGCTTGGCAAGCCTGCCCCACCTATGCCTCATGGTTGATGTGTTCATTGACGAGCCAACAATCACAAATGGGGCCTCCAATGTTGCTCCTACAGTGATTATACCTAGCCATTTTGTTTTGTGAACCTCTAATCTATGCATTGCATGCCAAGATTTTCTTTTTCTTCCCTGTTGATTCTATGTTTAGGATCAAGAATAAGGCTTTGTATGTCTATGCGCTGTTGCACCTTCATTTTACTTGATGAAGTGCATGCTTTCATTGCTGACAGAAAATTACTTTGTGAATCTAATTGACAGAAATATTTTTTGTTTCATTGTACTGATTCCCTTTCTGTTTGGTATGTGGGGACTTAATATTCAAAACAGCAAGAGGGTTTTCCTTAATGTATCATGTAGAATTTAATAAATATATGTGGTCCTATATTGGATCGAACTGAAATCCTAGATCTCTGTACAAAAATGTTTTGAATAAATACATATAATAAATATATATATTTTCATAAAAGTAGCATTTATGGAAATACGTATACTGAATTTTACAACACTATTCTTGATAGAATTTACTTGATGCCTCCAACATTTTTGTAACATCTCTATTAAATATAACAGAAAAGGGGTAGGGTTAGGAGCTGCTCATGCTGCCATCCCTGTATCTCTGTGCTGGGTGATCAAATAGAAAATACTGCTGCACCTGAACCCGTTCTTGAATTGAAGCATGCCTAAATCTTAGTTGAGAGGTCCCACAATATTTCCTGTACATCTTCATTGAATTTTGTAACCTACTTCTTACATGCTAGTAGTTGCTTGTGAAGAGAAACAGAGAAACAGAAAATAACCTACATTTAACATCCCTCATGTGAGGGACTGACTGGTGAAGTGGTGAGAGGAGCTGCCTAGAACCAAAATGCTCTTTTGCATCAAATAATGGAAACCCAATAGCCCATTGGGAATCTGGGATTATAGACTGTAGGCTTTTATTTAAGATGAATTAAAACTTTTGCATAAAAAAACATGCTCTTTTCAGTATGTTGTTTGAGCCATGGTTTTTAAAACCGACCTGGAAACCGAACCGGTTAGGGGTTTGGTATCGGGTTGAATGGTCCGATTGTTTAAACCGAACACTTGGACTGTTCTGACAAAAAAAATTGAAAAAAAATAAAAATAAAAAATGGTCAAAAACTGTTTGAACAGTTAACCGCCTGGTTCAATGGTTTGTTAACCAAAATCAACGGTTTTGAAGGAAAATCCGGTTTTTAAGAAAAACAGAACCAATCACCTACCGGTTCCCAATTTTTCCGGTCCAACCGTCCAGTTTTGAAAACCATGGTTTGAGCATGGATAATGGGTATTTGGAATTACCAGTAAGCTTGATGTTATGCTTATTTGTGAGTAAAACTTGAAATTGGATTGAACCAAATGGTTTATTAGATGTAAGTGTTGATTATTTCTTGTAACTTTGTGGTTTAATTGGCTGATAGAGTAGTGTAGGAAGAAGTAGACCTTTCTAACGTTTAGAGTTTAGAGTAGGCATCAAGAAGCAAGGCTTTAATGCACGACTCGTGATGGGAATTTGTGGAGCCTGAGAGTCTGAGACGAGTTCCATCAGTCTCACTTGTTAAGGTTTTGCCTGGTAAGTGGTACATGCCCAGCCACAGAGATTCACTGAGACGGCAGTGATGGGTCTAATCCCAATTATGAAAATTTTAGTATATTTTTACGTTTTTTTTTATATTTTTTGGGCTTTCATATGATTTTCAAATTCCATTTAATTTGGACTGTATTGGGTCCAATCAAGTTCATTTGCATTTTAATTGGATTGGATTGGATCCGGTTTGTATGAGGTTTGGATCAAATTTAATTCAATCCATTTGTAAATAAACCAATGTTGAATCGGATCGGATTGCACCAAATCTAATCCAATTGACAGTCCTTTTTATTTGGGCATGCGTTCAACAGAAAATGAAAAGATCGCATAAAACCAAATAGAAACGATTTTTTTTTCTTTATTATTATTTGTTATATCAAACAAACAGATGCAAGACTGAACAGACCCTTTGCCTGCTAGGGAGTAGGGAGATTATCAATAGGGAGTGTCTGGGTCTCCTTAGAGCATTGCAGTGGACTGATTAATGAACAGATATTTATGAAAACTTGGGTAAATAATGGAGTTCTTGACAGTCCAGATGTAATAGAAATGAATGGTTAACCGTTCAAAAAAAAAAAAAAAAGCTTGCCAATAGTATCATGCAGAGTATACAAATGGTTAATAATACTATAATAGTATTTAAAAGATTTGAGGACCTATTTCCTATCATTAACTCTGCATTGTAGAGGACAAGCAAACTTTAATGGCTTTAACTATTAGACAGTGTATACCCTTACCTCCAATCAGAATGATGTACATTATGACATTTATCGTAAATGAATAAAGTACATATTTGATTCATGTTATTATCGTGTGTTTCTATGTAATACCCTTAAATTGGACACATATGAGACTCGTGTTAGTTTAGAATCTTTACAGTTGTTGGATAGATCTGGGGAGATTTATCCTACCAAGGTTGACACTGATGTGCCACCAAGTTGGTTGGGGTGGCTTATCTCAACTGCCAGGGTGAGACCTAGGGTACATGTAGTGTGGGTTTTCTTGAAACCCTGAACCGGACCAGAATTTCAGTATTGCCCTGGACCTTGGAGATTGATGGGCAAAACTGGAATGTTACACCTGACCCCTAGACTCGATTATGATACTACACTAGGTGTTGGATTGGACTATCTTTGATATGCCAATCAGTGAGATCCTTAGAGGGGGTCAAAACCTGGGTATGTTGGGACAATCCGAGAATTCATCTGAGTGGGTGATCATAGTGACAGGATCAACCCCTTTGTCGGACAAAGTGCATGATCGGGAAGCACCTCTCTCTGATGGAAACCAAAGCTGCCGACAACCGATTTCAACCGTTGACATTTGTTTTGCAAAATATATTTATATAGAGATATACATATATATATTATGATTTCAAAATGTTTGCAAAATGTTTTAATTCTTAGGATCCATGTGAGTAGAGAGTGCAACACTGTTCCTTGCAGCTGAGGGAGAGGTCCTCTCTTGTCGGGCAGTGTTTGATCATTATGGGCTAAGAGGTTAAGTGTAAGACCATTGAGGGTAATACTTGATGCCCTGATGAACTAATCTTGCATCTGCCCACAGTCCTTGGGTTTTTATAAGGTGCCTTGATCGAAGAACCACTTAGTGTAAGTGTTGGGCCCATTAAGAGTCCATGGTGATGGGCTCAGGGGTTCACAGTCTTTTATAGTGAATTCGGCCAGGCCTTGTAACAAAGGCTGGGCTAAACCCATGTGGCTGATGTATAGATCAATGTTTGGATCCCACGCCATACAACGATACCTAACTGGGCAGTAGTTTGGAGGCTGAATGAGCACATGGACTTAATGGGCCTAAAGCCCAATTTGAAACTGGTTTAATTTGATTAATTAAAAGGGGGTGGTTCTGGGATTTAGATCAATAGATTGGATAGGGAGTTATCCCTATCCACTCAGAGAGATCCCTATCCACTCAGAGAGTCCAGATCCAAATAAAGATTTGGATTAGGAGACTCCTAATAAGATTAGGAGGGTAGATCTTTATCTGTAGATAAGATAAGGGATTATCCTTATCTCTTAAAGAGAGTCCAGATCCAAATACAAGATTTGGATTAGGAAACTCCTAATGGGATTAGGAGGACTTCTCTTTAAGGCTATAAATAGAGGAGGAGGGTGAACCCTTCAACACACAATCTGATTACAGATTCAAGAGAGAAGACAACTCCAGTAAGACTGACGCCATCTTCTGTTCTTGCCTCCTTCTATTGCTGCTGCCATTGCTAGTTCGTTCTCCAGCTGTAGGAGCGATCAAGAAGCGTTCTTGATATCAGTTTTTGGTGAAAAACTCATCTGAAGTCATGCTCACTCACCCTCCATCGAATTCTTGCTGAAGAACCACTTGTTGATTCTGCTCCACCCTACACTGTGTCATCTTCAGTGGGAGCAGTCTTTGGCATTTTCAGGTATATCCCTCTCCTACCTTTTGGTTTCAGATCTGATCTAGTTTAGGTTCAAGATTGATCATTGAAAATGCAGATTTTCTAAAACAGAGAATGTGATTCTCACATGGGAGAGAGATAAATTTTTGAAATTTCGCCCTATCTTCCTGCAGGGTTCGGTTATCCATATGATGGATCTCTCATCCCTTCACTAGCTTCCAAAATATATGTAAGGTCGTCTTAAAAATATCCTAATAAAATTACAAAATATTTTGGCTTGTATGATGAATATGCTCATTGAAACAAAGAATGTATCTTACTTGGGGGACTCCTCAAATAAGTGGAAGAATTATGAGACATATAATTAGACCTGTTCGTGGGTCGGGTGGACCTCGGGCCAAAAAGCCCGGCCCGCGATAAATTCGAGCTAGGCTCGGGATTTGCCAAAGTAGCTTGGCTCGACCTATAGACTAAACTTAAAAAACCCTAAACCGAACCTCTCTTCTCTTTCACCTCTTTCCCTTTAGTCGAACCTCTCTTCTCTTCACATCCTCCTCAGTCCTCACACTCTCAAGCAGCCACACAACCGACGAGGCAGTGAACATTCACCGGTGCAACAACTCCAGCGGTGAGTCCTCTCTCTCTCTCTCTCTTTCTCTCTCTTTCTTTCTCTCTCTCGTTCTTCTTCTCACTTCTCTTTCAAATCTCAGACACCGGCGAGGCGGAAAATATAGGCACCGGCGGTAGCGGTGAGTTCTCTCTCTCTCTCTCTGACACGAACTGACACACTTTTCACCGTTAAAATCGTAGTTCACCGCAAAATCAGCTCCGACGAACACAGTCACCGGCAGTGAGTAAAAGCCCGGGCTCGAGCTCGGGCTCAAGCCTAACAAATTTCTATTCATGAAGAATAAAAGCTCGGCTCGAGCCTGGCCCGGCCCGGCCCATGAATAGGTCTACATATAATAAAACAATAGATAAAATGATAACAGGAATTAGCAGGATGGAAACAGAAAGAGCTCTCCCCTTTGCAAGTAAGAAATAAGATTACATTTCGAAAAGCAACACTAGGGATAATGGCCCAATACTTATTGAGATCGTTTAGATTCCCAAAAGGAACAATGAAAGAAATAGACTGCAAGGTGACTTTCTTTGGGGGAAGGTGGAGAAGAAATCAATGGCTCTAGCCAATAGTAACCAACTGTGTTTTCCCAAAAGAAATGAAGGCATGGGTCTCAAGAAAATTAGACTGAAAAATGCTGAAGGAAAAGGGAAATTTATGGCTGAAGATAGTGAGTTCTAAATACCTAAAAATGATTTATCAATAAGGGTTGACTCGTTGGTGTGTTAATTGGTTTATTCCAGCGTTAACGCGGAATCGAATCCTGCAACCAATACTTTGGAAAAGGAATTAAGGGGAAAATTATTAATAATGCATGCATCGAATACCAAAAAAGAAAAACTAAAAATAATTTAACTCATTTGAGGAAAAACCAAAAAAATGATGTATCATGGGTAATGAGAAGTATCCATATAAAAAGAAAAATCTTAGAAAAGGGATTGAAATGGAAGATTAGAAATGATGAGAGTGTCAACTTTTGGAGATGTTAAAGAATGTTCTGCCTTACATATTTGATTAGCACCAACGGACCAGCTTTTTACAAAGAAAGATCCTTCCATTTCTGCAATTTATTATTAAATTTATCAAGAAATGAAATTCAAAGATTGCACCAAGGTTTTTAAAACCAAATCGGACATAGAACCAGTCAGGGGTTCGATTCCCGGGTTGAACGGTCCGACCGTTCAAATCGAATAGACAGTTCATTCTGACAAAAAATAAAAAAACAGTCAAGCCGTTGAATGGTTCAAACATTTTAACCACCCGAGTCAGCAGTTTACTGACCAAATCAACAGTTTTTGGGAAAATAACGGTTCTGGGGTAAAACAGAACCAATCACTTGACCAGTTCCTGATTGTTTCAGTCCAACTGTCTGGTCCAATCCGGTTTTGAAAACCATGAATTGCACCCTATTTTTTCCCAATATAAAGGGAAACTTCATAGTCACCAGAATTGGATCTTACAAACTTAACTTTACTCCCTTACTACCACAGGGAATTTGCATGAGCGCCCCACAGAGTATGCCCTATCGGCGCCCACAGCACATCCCAACTGTATATTGGGAACATCTCCCAATGACAAATATGAGAGATGTTCCCAATGCATGTGAGATGTACATGTAGGACACACTGTGCAGTGTCAATGTGAAATCTACCACAGGGCAGTTTCGAATCTACTGCCCACCAGAACGCTACCAAATCCTACCCACAATGCACTGCACAGAGAGAGCCATGGAGATGTTCCCAATGTCTAGCTGCAATGCCTAGCTCACCACAAGATAGGTCATAATTTATGATATTTACTGTTTTAATATGATTTTGATATAAATAAGAATCGCTTTAAAAGATAACTTGCAATTATTTTTCTTTTTGAGTGAGTTGAAGGATCGAACCGGTTGGGCCATTTAACCCACGAGCTCGTGACCAAGTCGGTTTTGTGTCCGGTTCAAATCTGACAACATTGCCCAAAATGGCTAAAAGTATGAATAGAAGAAAGGGATTGTGTTTTGGAGACATGTTTCTTCGTAAATGGGAACACACCCAAGATTGACTGAATGGGAGAATAGAATAGATGAGTCTGGATATCCAGATCCTACACTCAAGGGCCTGCACACTTACTGCACCTTCTACAATCCTACTTGAGTATGACATGTCATCATGGTTTTGAAAACTGGATCAAATCGGACGGTAAGACTGATTGACCCGAGAACGTCAGGCAATTGGTTCTGTTTCACCATAAAATCATTCTTGTTGATTTGGTCAATGACCCATTGACCCAAGTGGTTGAACTATTATTGACCCAGACAACAATTTTTAATTATTTTTTATTTTTTAAATCAGAGCATTCTATACATTTAAATCGGACGGTCAGACCATTCAACCTCAGAACTGATACCAAAATGGTTCTCACTTCTCGCATCTCTGGATAAAGCTATGGGATTTTGATGAGGGGTGAGGCCACGGGTGCATTTGGGCACATCAGAGATAGAGTTTATTGGTCGGTCCAGCTGAGCCAGCTAATTAACAATGTTGAACATCAAATTCTGGGCCTTTCTAGTCTCCACTAGAAAAACATTGTGTGGTTTACCTGAAAAAGTTAATTGGAATCCTCCATTGTTGTTTATCAAGGCATCTATTGTATGGAAAAATTTCACATGATATTAGAGTGATGCTTATGGTGTTATTAAGCTTGCTCTGATACCATATAAAGAATTGGTTTTACCCAAGGTTCAAAGTATCGATACGTATCGTATCATGCCGGTGGTTTTTCGATATGCCCCTATAGGGGCTGTATTGGGGTTCTGACTGGTTCAGGGGGTGGAGGAGCCTTAAACCGTCCCCCCTGAACCAGTTTTGAAAAAAATAAAAAGAAAAAGAAAAAAACACTATCAAATATACACTTATTAATATGTCAACCCATACTAACATCAACATAAACATTCAAGAAAAATATGAGAACCCGATAACTCATTGATACATTTGTATAAACTAGTAAATGTGCACATGTATTGCACATGGCAATTTTAGATAATAATAATTGTAATAACAATAATAATATAAGAGATGTGTCTAGATTTTTTAATTTCTTATATAATATTTTATATTTCTATCTAATTGAAAGTTTCTATTATTGAATTATAACACTTTTTTTTTGTATAATATGGTAAAAATATAATATTAGGGATGTCTCCTGATTTTTCTATAAATATTTTCTACTTTTTTATAGCTTTTAGTATTTTTTATCTATTTTTCATTTTTCAGTATTTAACTGTGATATCATGGGTTAACCTAGACCACTTAATTCTTGAACCATTCCTTGAATGGAAAATATTTTCCTTTTTAAGATAATTTTAAAATTTGTATTCCATTTCCACCATCAATAAAATTATTTTTTTATTTATCACACTTATTTTTTTAATATGACGGTTATATAATATTAGAGATTTGTTTTCTATTTTTGGTATTTCTATGTTTTTAATTTTTATCATCCAATTATAACAACATGGATTGATCTATTTGGTTTTAAATTTTGTATTTCATTACATCACTAATATAAATAATTCTTTGTCACACGTATCTTTTTTTAATATGAAATAATATATAATATTAGAGATGTGTCTAAATTTTTCTATTTTATGTATTTTGTGTAATTTATTATTTTTATTTTTTTAAATATTATTTAACTATGATATAGTGGGTTGATCCAATGATCTACATAGTTAAACCATTGACCCACCACTAAGGGAGGAATATGATTTCATTAATGGATCAATTTCCATCATTAATAGAAACATTTTTATTTATCATACCTATTTTTGTTTAATATGAGAAATATATAATATTTGAGATGTGCTTAAAATTTTTTAATTTTTCTATTTATGTATGTTTATTTCTTTTTGAAGTTTTAGAATTTTATTATGCCATTATGGATTCTCCTATTTAACCCAAATGATAGAATTACTTACTTTCCACTTAGAAAAACTGGTTTAGTGTTTAATTTATTTTAAAATATAGGCTTCATACTATTAATATCAGTGTTTATGGAGTTAATTAGTGGAATTTAATGATGATAGATAAAAGTACCTTATAGGATTCAATGAGAGACAATAATGAGCATTAAGGCCTTAAATATGGAACTTAATAGGGGAATGAAATGCACTAAAAAGTAACATCCAAATTATAATTTATGCCCACACAATAAAGTGATTAAATTCAAAATGAAGGGTATTTTAATCACAAAAAAAAAATTCTAGAAACCATGGAGAGTCTTTACAATTTTTATAGTAGTATAGATAGATAACCTTTTTTTATTAACTCCATCCAAACTTTACTCCAGGTGGAGGGGTGGCCATCTTAGCTTGCCTTGCCCCAAGAAAACAAAACTCTCTCTCACCAACTCCAACCTGTCAAAAAAAATATATAGAATAACAAAACAGCCTTAATAATCTAATTAATTATGAGAATTCACAAACTGAAATTATCTTCGTGAATAAGCCTTGCTAAATCTCTTGGAATTTGAGAATTACCTTCAAGAACCATGAGAGAGCATCTTTCATCAATTCCTTTGTTGGCTAAAAGATCTTATATTGGAATCTGATATTCATTATTTGTACTATACCCTTAATCCTATGCAAAATATAAATAGATTTCTAAGGATAATCCAAGTTGCCCAACAGAATGTAAACAACCATCTTTGTTGTCACTCTCAACCTCAATCTCCCTATAGTCTCTTTGGAGACAAAGTCTTAGACCATCATATAAGGCCAAAAACTCGGTTTGAGTAGTAGATTGTCTATATATTGGAGCTATGAAAAGTGAAGATAAGAGTCTCATATGTGTTTCTTAGTAAACCACCTTTAGTTTATGAACAAACTTATCAGGATATTTCCAAACAACCAATTTGTACTTGCTTTTTTTAATGACTTTAGAAGGATATTCAGCACTTGAATATCTCTCTTTAGCAATGCAAATAACTTGGTTTGATTGGGTATCTCTTTTGCAAACATTGTTCCACCAATGAAGAACAACAAAAGATTACTAATCCATATGATTACTGAAGTACCAAGCCTTTAATTAAAGCCATAAAACCTTGGAGAACAACAAAAGTGATTAAAAGTTCCTATTCCATATTATTTCCACACAACAACTGCACTTCAATCTGAATAATAATAATAATAATAATAATAATAATAATAATAATAATAATAATAATAATAATAATAATAATAATAATAATGATAATGATGATGATGATGATGATGAGGGGTGATTTGCCCAACCTAGTAAGTAGCGGACACATGGACACAACCTGGTGACTAGGCACATGACTCAGCATCCTTGACCACCTTGACAGGTCGGGCCACCTCGAGTTCCTCGGTCATCTCGGATAGCACCGAAGCCCGAGTATCTTGGGATGACCAAGCTTGTAGAAGTGACACGTAGCAAATCTCTAGTAGCTTGCCAGTTGTCTCTGAGCCTTTTGGGATCATGCCGCGCAACAGTAGGCCTTATCCTCATCCTGCCCAAATCAGATGGACACGACATGGTAGGCCTTATCAGCTAGCATGTTATCCACCTTTCGGAGCGGAACAGACTTCTACAGCTCGGGCTGAAGATCTCAGGAGTGCTTCGTGAGAACCATAGTGGCTCCACTATATAAGGGCATCAGCCCCTGAGACCCAGGTACGCGCAATTTAGTGCATTGTAGCTCTCTAGTTCTCAAGCTTTCAGCTTACTACTTGCATCCAGTACTAACTTAAGCATCAGAGCGGCCTCACCGGGTTAGCCACCTCGGGTTCTCTGATCCCATCTGCCTTGCAGTTCAATCGATCTACTACAGTCGATGTCTGAGCTGCCTTCCAGCTAGGAGCATCCAGATTGTGAGCCATCAATTGGCGTCGTTGGTGGGAAATGCGACAAAAAAGTCAAGTTTTCTACCTCAACTACACTTCTAGCATCTCTTCAATGGCATCCTCAAGCAACACCGGAAAGAACGTCGAGATGATCGTCTCTGGGGGACAGGAGTAGACCTCCACCAATCAAGAATTCCCCACATTCTGTATTGGTCATCCCCCTCACCATCTCGAGGATTTTGATGGTACATAGCCAACAACAATAGTTTCATACCCAGCCGTTGCACGCTTTACTACCCCAGGTGAGTACCACCTTTTTAGTCCTTGAACCCTTTATGGTTCCTCCTGGGGTCGGAACTCAGTAGTTCGATGAACTGGTGTAGAGTGTTAAGGTGATGTAGCTACAGATGCAGCAGATTCACCAGTTTTAGAAATACTAGAAGTATTATCTCTACCAACAATATTAGTAGCAATTCCCGCTGCCACTACCGAATTAGAACTAGAACTAGAACCCTTCGCAGAACAAAAGTCAGAATCAACCACAATAGAATGTTTGCCAATCTCCTCCTTGGAGTGTGGGGACTTCCTGGGTCCAGACCCCACATCGAGACGGAGTTGAAGGTTAGCGCACACCCCCACCTTCTCAGGTGGCGAACTAGAAGGATCGGGTTGAGAACATTCACCACACCAGGACCGATCAACAGCAACACTCATGGCATGAGAACCACGACATCCAGGTTAGCAATCGCTAGCTCAGGGTAAGAGATGCAGACTCCCACCGAGACTCCTTTGTCCCTCGTAGTGGCCAGCATACAATTCGCAATCAAGAAGACGCAACCAACAAGATCCAGCTCCTGCTTCGTGATAGTGTTTGGGAATGCGAGCCCACCAGGGTTGAGGTGCCAGATAACACAGAAGTGAACAACACCAATGTAGAGGCCGCAAAGAAGCGACGTCACTACAGAACACGCTGAACTTCAGGTAGGAATAATTCACTGAGAAGCAACCAGCCATTGGCACTAAGAAGGGTGAGGGATGAAGTAAGCTCGACAACTGCACAACTGGCTCCTGCATTGTTGAGTCGGCCCTCTCCCCTGGCATTGGAGATTCTCCTGGCCCTAAGGCTTCAAGGGTTTAAGATGCCCACACTGGAGATCCACGACGAGAAGACCGACCCTAATGACCATGTTGATGGTTTCCAGTCTCAGATGTTGCTCGCTAGTGTAGACAAAGCGAACGTGTGTGCAGCTTTTTCTACAACTTTCAGAGGTATGGTGAGGTTGTGGTATAGGAACTTAGCTATAGGCTTGATCAAGAGCTGGGATCAGTTCGCAAACATGTTTACTGCACACTTCATCACAAGAATTGCCCAAAATCTACAGCGAGTCTTCTGAATGTGGTCTAGAGGGAGAATGAATCGATCAGGAGTTACATCAGGCGCTTCAACGAGGAATGTTTGCAGATACCTGACCTCTACCCGGCCGTGCGCCTCACCGTAACACAGAAAGGAGTTTGGTATGTCGAATTCTCTTGGCACCTCAGGGTGCAACCGCCAAAGACAATGGAGAAGTTCCTTGACAATGCAAACAAGTTCATGACGACGGAAGAGGCTCTTGGGTCCAAGGCAGAGCTCCAACAAGGAGAGAAGAGGAAGAGAGATGATGAAGGCACAGACAACAGTAAACACCAGTGGCAGAAGAGCAAGTTGCCAAAAAGAAGTAAGTCTCCATATAAGAGAAGCAACTTCCCATCTTGGGGTTTTGGGTCAGGTCAGCGATCTAGAACCCCTCAAATCCAGAGGACCACCTACACCCCCTTAATGCAAAGCGAGGTGAAATCTTGATGGCGATCAAAAACACTGGCTATGTTAAGTGGCCACCTAGGATGCGAGGAGACCCGTCAACTAGAAACCCGAATGGCCACCGCGACATCCGGCATAGCACAAAAGATTGCCAGAATCTCAAGGATGAGATTGAAGAATTGATTCGCCGCGGGTACTTGAAGAAGTTCATCAAGAATGAGGTTAGGGAGATGGAAGACTAACAGGCCGACCAAAGAAGGGAAGCTCCAGAATCAAGTAGAAGAAACGACCAGTAACCTCGACAATAGCCACCACCAAAGGACAGGCTGATCCGTGGGGTAATCAACATGATCACCAGTGGGTCCATCATTGTGGGGTGCAGCATAGCGGTAGGGAATACCTCAGTTCGAGAGTTAGAACATGAAGCTGAGAACCAACCGAAGCGACATTGGGTAGAAGAGCCTATCTATTTCACTGAGGACGATGCATGTGGGATCCAGTATCCGCACGATAACGCCCTTGTCGTTAAGTTGGTAATTAATGACTTCGAGGTGAAACGGGTACTGATAGACTCTGGGAGCTCGACGGATATCCTATTCTTAGAAGCATTTGATAAGTTGTAGTTGAAGCGAAAAGATTTGAATCTAGCAGACATGCCCTTAGTCGAGTTCAGTAGCAAGGTGGTCAGGACCCTCGGTCGAGTCACAATGCCAGTTGCAGCGGGAGCATGGCTCAACTTAGTGCACTTCGAGCACATGTTCCTGGTGGTTGTGACTTTGTCCCCCTACAACGATATCTTAGGTTAGCCCATCTTGCATGCCCTACGTGCGGTGGTGTCGACCTATTACTTGTCCATGAAGTTTTCGACGAGCTGCGGAGTGGGGGTAGTACGAGGTGACCAACTCGAATCACGTAAGTGCTATGTGGCAGCATTGAAGGGCAAGGCAAAGTTGGTGAAGGACATCAAACTAGAGCCACCATCTGAACATAGAGGAGCGAGCTGCCCCAATGGAGGAGATAGTCCAGGTATTGGTCTTCGATGCCGAGCCGACAAAGACCCTCAAGATCGGCGCTTTGCTAAGTGAACCACTTTGGTCACAACTAGTAAGTTTCCTACTCAGTAATTTAAATGTTTTTGCTTGGTTTGCGGTAGAAATGCTCGGCATAGACCCTAGCATAATAACTCATAAGCTTAATGTGGATCCCCTAGTTAGGCCAGTTAGACAAAGAAAATAGAACCTTGCCCTAGAGTAGTGGAGGGTAGTTGATGAGGAGGTCGGGAAGCTCCTCGCAACAGACTTCGTTAAGGAGGTCCAATACCCGAGCTGGGTGGCCAACCTTGTACTAGTGAAGAAGGCCAACGGAAAGTGGCGTATGTGCATCGACTACACCGACCTCAACAGAGCCTGCCCGAAGGATTGCTTCCCCTTCTTAGAATAGACTGCCTGGTAGACATGACCTCGGGGCATGAGTTTTTGAGCTTCATGGATGCTTACTCCGGCTACAACCAGATTAGAATGGACTTATCCGACAAGGATAAAACAACTTTTGTAACCGAACTAGGGTTGTACTGCTATAAAGTAATGCCCTTTGGACTGAAAAATGCTAGAGCAACCTTCCAACACCTTGTAAACAAGGTTTTTGAACCGTTGATTGGTAATAAAGTGAAATGTTATGTTGATGACATGGTCATGAAGACCCAAATAAGATAAAGGCCATACTAGATATAAGGCCGCCCCAAAAAATAAAGGAAGTCAAAAGGTTAATTGGCTAGGTATCTGCCCTAAACTGGTTTATGTCTAAATCGGTGGGTTGGTGTTTACCCTTTTTCAAAGCAATTAAAAAGAACGAGGACTTTGAGTGGACCAAAGAGTGCCAGCTCACGTTTGACGAGCTGAAAAAATATCTAAGTACACCATCGGTCCTGACCCGACCTGAAGAAGGAGATGAGATGAAGCTATACCTCTTTGCAAGTGATAAGGTGGTCAGCTCGGTACTAATCAGAGAAGTAGACCAGGTCCAATGGCCTATCTACTATGTGAGCAAGGTTTTGCAGGCAATAGAGACCAGATATCCCGACATTGAGAAATTGGCCTACGCACTAGTAATAGCAGCTCAAAAACTATGCCCTTACTTCCAAGCCCACGTGATCGCCATCCTCACCAGCAAACCCTTGAGGCATGTCCTACTGAAGCCCGAGGTGTCAGGCAGATTGACGAATTGGGAAATCAAGCTGAGTGAGTATGGCGGTTTGAGCAAGACCCAATGATCAAAGCTCAAGTCTTGAAAGATTTCATGGCGGAATGCATGTTTAGCATGCCATCCCCTTCGATGGCTAAGCTGGTTAGTGCATTGGAGGCGTCAACTAGTGCAACACCGGTCTCGGTCAAAGAAATCCTGACCTGGGACGAGGAGCCCTAGATCCTCCATGTAGATGGCTCGTCTAACCAACAAGGAAGCGGTGTTGGACTCATACTGTACAAGCCAAGCAAGGTGATGCTGGAGTACACTCTCTGGTTTGGATTCGAGGCATCGAACAATGAGGCAGAGTATGAGGCATTGATAGTCGGTATGAACCTAGCAAAGGAGATCAGTGTGAAGCACATTGTAGTATGCAATGACTCCCAATTGGTTGTGAACCAGGTGAACAGTGAGTACAAGGTTTGGGATCCTACGATGATTGCTTACTTGGCTAAAGTAGGGGAACTCTTGTTGACCTTCCTCTCCTAGTTTATTCAACAAGTACTGAGGTTAGAGAATGTTGAGGCTGATGCATTATCACGGTTGACAAGCATAAGTGACAAACACCATGAGGACGGTTCACATAGAAGACTTGCCTCAACCTAGCATTCTTGTGGGGATAGAAGAGGTTGCTCCCGTGTTGCAAGTAGAACCGAATTGGATTGACCCGCTTGTCGATTATTTGCTCCACGGGGCCCTACCGGTAGACCGCAATGTAGCTCGGAGGGTAGAGCATCAGTTAGCTTGGTATGTTATCATTGACGGGCGACTGTACAGGAGATCCTTTATGCTCCCCTACCTACATTGCTTGCGGCCTTTAGAAGTAGACTGGGTGCTCCATGAGATCCATGAAGGCCTTTGTGGAGGACACTTAGGGGGTAGGGTGCTTGCCCAAAAGGTGCTAAGGCAAGGGTATTATTGGCCCACCATGAAAGTTGATGCACTCGAGCTCGTCAAGAAATGCAAAAACTGCTAGAGGCATGCTAACATCCTCCATCAACTTGCCACTGACTTGAAGTATCTGACCAACTCATGGCCTTTTGCTCAGTGGGGGATAGATATTCTTGGTTCATTTTCGTTGGCAACTGGGTAGAGAAGATTTTTAGTCATGGCAGTGGACTACTTAACGAAGTGGGTAGAAGCCGAGTTGCTAGTAAAAATCATTGCTCGAAACGTGCAAAGCTTCTTCTAAAAGAACATAGTCTACCGCTTCGGGCTACCAAAGGTGCTGATATTGGACAACGGGATGCATTTTGAAAATATCAAGTTCTAGAACTGGTGTGCTGAGATGGGGATCCAACAGAATTTCACTTCGATAGCACACCTTCAGGCGAACGGACAAACTGAGGTGATGAACAAGGACATCCTCTACGAATTGAAAGCTCGCTTGGCGTGAGCTAAAGGACTATGGGTGGACAAGCTTCCCAGTGTCCTTTGGGCTTACTGAACAACTATTAAGACTGCAATAGGAGAGATGTCATTCAATCTGACATATGGAACGGAGGCCGTGAATCCAACCAAGATCAAAGTACCGACCCTGTGGCTTGAGGCATATGACGAAGAGTCCAACAACGACAAACTATGGACGAACCTAGACTTGATCGAGGAAGTACGCGACCTGGCCTATATCCGGACTACAGCCTAACAGCGAGTAGCTCGGTACTACAACACCTAGGTCAAGAGGCGCCCGTTCCTACTTAGCGACTTGGTACTTTGAAAGGTGATGGTACCTGAGCCCGGCATAGGTAAGCTCGGACCAAACTGGGAAGGTCCATATAGGGTGAGGTGAGTTTTCGACGAAGGCACATACAAGCTCAAAATGTTGAAAGGAAAGCAGCTACCCTGTGCTTGGAACGTCGACAACTTGAAGATGTACTACTAACGAGCTTGTTAGTCAGGCATCCACAAAAAAATTTACCAAGTCTAGAAGACCACCGAGCTGGTTGGGATGTACATTGGAGAGTGGACTACAAGTCGCTCCCAGAGCCTAAGGGCTAATGTGCCAAGCTGATAAAATACCTCGGCACTAAATAAGACCCGTCGCCTCTTTAGCATGGGCAACAAAAAAATAAAGCTCATGTTTAGCCTCATTGGTGTGTAGACAGGTTGGGCACATACCCTACAGTGTCTGCTTACCTCGGCATACATTGACTCCAGATTATTCCTAACTATGCTTAGCTTGCCAACTCGGCACATTGGGGTAATCTACACTTAAAAAGAATTGTATACGAAGTGGAGAACAAAATTTACTTCATTACTTCATTTCCAAAAGAGGGGTTTAGTACATTCAAAAAAAAAAGGAGAAAAGAGGGAAGCATAGCCCAACAATGAGCTGCTCTTGGAAGATGGTGATTTTGTTAGGGTTGTGTTGCCAGGGATCCCCCTCCAAAGGGATAGAGTACCCGAGGTTGTCGGGAGTTTGTATTTAAGGATCAAGGCTTGAAGTCTCCCGGGTGGCAAGGTTGAAGGACAAAACTTATTTGGACCTTAGGATTTGTTAGTACATTTTGGAGTCGAAGTCTTTTTTGGCAGCTTGGAGGATGACGACTTCCTACCAAATGACTTACGCTCTTGAACTAGAAGGATATCTTTGGCCAAACTGGAATCAGTAGGCTCGCTGAGGTGGTTACCTTTGTGGAACCGACCTCATACTCTCAAGCTGAGGAGGTCACTTCGGCCGGATTGGACTCATATTCGTGAGTCGAGGAGGTTTCCCCAACTCAGTTAGACTCGCTATTGCTAAGGGAACTACTACTACTACTTGTACTGGAAAGGAAATGAATTGGAGCGAAGAAGGCTTACCCGAAGAGAAGACAAAGCGACCTCGGACACAAGACTAGACACCACCGACTTGGAGACAAAAGTGTGAGTTTCATGACAGTCGCAAGGCAAGGTGACAAAATGGGACCCCAAGGCCCCTAATTCTAGCCACCATAAATGATCTTGGATGGTCCAGATTGATGCAATCCTACGGCTCTCATGGAAACCGATTGCTCGCCTCTTGAGGTGAAGCTGGTTTAGTGCACGTTTTGACATCCATGGGCTCTGTAACATGCATGGTATTTGTGCGTCCCTGGTATGCGATCTAGGTTCTCGATTGAACTAGGCGGGTCACCCAGGTCTAACCATCGAACTGGACTCTGACCCGGAGGAAGACGGGCTAAATCGAGTTGAACTCGTCGTGACCTCCCTGCACCAGGTCAGAACCCCTGACACGGGAAGTGGGGGGCAACTGATGAGGGGTGATTTGACTTGACCTAGTAAGCAACAGACACATGGACACAACCTGGTGACCAGTCACATAACTCAGCATCCTCAACCACCTCGGCAGGTCGGGCCACTATGGGTACCTCAGTCACCTCGGATAGCACCGAAGCCTGGGTATCTCGGGATGACCAAGCCTGCTAAAGTGACACGTAGCAGCTCTCTAGAAGCTTGCCAGCTGTCTCTGAGCCTTTCGGGATCACGCCGTGCAACCGTATGCCTTATCCTCATCCCGCTCAAATCGGATGGACACGATAGGCCTTATCAGCTAGCACGTTATCCACCTTCCAGAGTGGAACGTACTCCTACTACTCGGGCCAAAGGTCTCAGGAGTGTTTTGTGAAACCCACAGCAACTCAGCTATATAAGGGCATTAGCCCCTGAGACCCAGGTATGCGCGATTTAGTGCATTGTTGCTCTATAGTTCTCAAGCTTTCAGCTCGCTACTTGCATCTAGTACTAACTTAAGCATCGGAGCGACCTTGTTGTATTAACTACCCTGGGTTCTCTGATCTCATCTATCTTGCAATTCGACCAGTCTACTACATAGCCGACATCCAAACTGCCTTCCAGCTAGAAGCATCTAGATCGTACACCATCACACTAGAATTGCACCATTCATAAATCTTCAAATAAAGAAATAAAGCTATTTTATTGGGAGAGTAACTTTTTAAACATACTAAGTATGTTAGTAGACATGCTGACCATGGCTCTAACAAGGTGCCATATATGCCGATTTTGTAGTAAAATTGTCATTATGATTTGTATAAATAACCTTGATTATGGGTGTATTAATTATATGTACAATGGTAGGGTCGGGTTAGCTAGGAACATTGCACATCTTTGACTTGTTAATTTATAAAAACAAGACGAGCATCCTCAGAATGGCTACAACATTTACACCTATTGCACGTTAAAAATCTTTTGTCGACCTTTTCTTCTTTCTAGATTGTACATATAAAAATCCAGCTCCCCTCATGTAATATTCTCTAAAGTTAATGAATGAAATCGCCTCATTTTGAAAAAAAAAAAAGAACTCGTTTGTTAAGTTAGGTACTTTTTTAATATAATATACTAGCGGAGGGGCCCTGCTTCGCAGGGGTAGAATGGAGTTGTCGACCCATTGAACCGGTCATTGGCAAAAGACCGTTGAATTGATCAATGACCTATTGACCTGAGTAGTCGAATCATTGACCCGTTGATCCGTTCAATGGTTTTTGGTCATTATTTTTTATTTTTATAATCGAGAACCATCCAGGAAACCGGTTCCATTTTATCCTAATCTCGGTCCCTAGCCAAAAACTTATTGAATCGGTCAACGACCCATTGACCTGGGTAGTCGAATTGTTGGCCCATTCAATGGTTTTTGGTCATTTTTTTATTTTTTTAATTTTTATTGTTAGAATGGGCCAACCATTCAAACTGAACAGTTGAACCGTTGACCAAAAAATTGGTGACCAGAAAGGTTCCGTTTTTCAGGTTGCATGAGTCACATGCTCGAATGACATAACACATATGGTACTACTTAATGGACCTCACACACTCAATTTTTTGCCTGTAACTTTTATTGTCAGAATGGGTCGTCTGTTTTTTTTTTTTTTTTAATTGGAAACCGTCCAGGCAACCAGTTCCATTTCACCCCAATCCCGGTCCCTGGCCAAAAACCGTTGAATTGGTCAATGACCCAATGACTTGAGTGGTCGAACCGTCAATCCGTTGACCCATTCAATGGTTTTTGCCTGTTTTTTATTATCTTTTTAATTTTTGTTGTCAGAACAGGTTGTCCGTCTGAATTGGACAATCGAATCGTCGACCTAAAAACTGGTGGCCAGAACGGTTCCATTTTTGGGTCATATGAGTCACATGCTTGAATGACATAACATGTATGATACTACTCAATGAACCTCACACACTCAATTTTTTGTTGTCAAAATGGATCGTCTATTTGAACCGAACGGTCAAACTGTTGGCCTAAAAATTGGTGGCCAGAACGGTATCGTAAATTTTTGCTTATAATTTTTTGTTGTTAAAATGGGCCATCCATTCGAACCGAACAGTCAATCCAAAAACCGGTGACCAGAACAGTTTCGTTTTGGAGTCATATGAGTCACACGCTCGAATGACATAACACGTATGATACTACTTAATAGACTTCACAAACTCAATTTTTTGCCTATAATTTTTGTTGTCATAATGGATTACCCATTCGAACCGAATGATCGAACCATTGACCCAAAAATCGGTGGCTAGTATGGTTCCGTAATTTTTTACTTATAATTTTTATTGTCAGAACAGGCCATTCGTTCAAACCAGACGGTCGAACTATTGGTAACATTTATCAATAATAGTAAGTAATTATAATATTTAATTAAATAATCCTTAGTGATAGTTTTAATAATATTATTTAGTTATTTTTAATATAATTGTAATTTTTAAATTTATGAATAGGATTTATTAACAATATTCATTAAACTAATAATTACCAAAATTAAACAAAATTAACAATATTTATCAGTATTAGTCAATAATTATAATATTTTATTAAATAATCAATAACAATACTATTAATAACATTTTTAATTATTTTTATTATAACAATAATTACTAAATTTATTAATAGTATTTATAATTTTAATTTAAAGTAAAAATCTATTTATTAACAATATTTATAATAACATTAATTATTAATTGTAATCACTAATTATATATTTATTAAATTACTATAATAATCAATAATTATTAAAATCTGGTTACTAAATTTATTAACAATATTTTTTAATAATAATATTTATAATTTTAATTTAAAGTAAATATCTAGTTATTAATAATATTTATAATAATAGTAATTATTAATTACTATTGGATCCCTCACATGTCATCTTTAGTGATATAAATGGTTTCTTCTATCCGGGGGCGTTTGCATGGCTAATTATCTTCTTGTTCTAGCTCGCGTACCACATTCCTTCTGGTAGATGTAGTGCATCTTGCTATAATTGAGCCCCCTATGATCACATTGATGGTCCCTTTGGCTTGTCTTTCTTGCGTCTACTGGTTTTGAGTGGGTGGTTCTTGTTATTTGTTGCTTTGAGGTACTTCCCTGCTGGTTTCTGCTTCTTGGGGTCATTCATCCTTGATGAAACATTTTAAGTATCCTCGTTTAATGAGGTCTTCAATTTCATTTTTTAAGTTCTAGTAGTTTTCGGTATCATGCCCAAAGTCCCTATGGAAATGGCAATACTTGTTCGGGTTCTAGGTGCTAGGGTCCCCCTCATCTTGGGAGGCCATTTAACATAGTGATTAGACTGGATCTACATGAGTATTTCCTTTCTTTAGGTGTTCAACGGCGTAAATACCCTGATGTATGCTGGCAATGTTCCCAATTGTCACTCCGCTCTTTTGATTGGCGACTTGCTCTACTCGTGCTTGCTTCTTCATCTGCCTGCTTCCTCTTTCCTACTTCTTCAGTCTCTGCGCTTATCGCTTCTTCTGCTCATGGTGTTTGACACATTTTTTAGTTTCTATGAGTTGTACAGAGGGGTCTAGGTCCGGATCTGCAGTTGTTCCATGTTGAAGTGCCATATTGATTCTCTAAGCGTCTCATTGGGCTTCTGCATGATGTTAAACAGTCATGTAGCTGATTTCGAGTGTGGCATACTTGTAATAAATTGATGATAAATAATCAGGCAAACTGGTTCCAATTTTTTATGGATCTTGGGGCCAGCTCTGAATACCATAGCCAGGCTTCTTCCTTTAGAGTGGTGGGGAACGCTATGCACATACTAGTGTCGTTTGCTCCATGAAGGAGCATTTAAGCTTGGAAACTGTTAGCATGTTCTACTGGGTCTGATTTCCCTTGGTAGGACTCCAAGGTGGGAGCCCAAAAGTTCTTAGGGTGTAGTGCTTTGAGGATCTCTGGCACAAGTGGGGTTTCTCTAGTCAAGCTAGGTTGCTCTGATAAGGATATCATTTTTCCCGTTGCCGTGCTACCTTCTCCAAGACATGCCTCACTACCTGCCCGAGCGAGCTATATCTTCTTCCCTGCGTGATGCGTCCATTTGTTCTTTCTGATTCCTTTGGCAAAGCTAACTGCATTAGATTCAGCAGGTGCCTTTGCCTGGCTCTCTACTGGTCCTTGCTCATTTTAGGTTGCAGTGCCTTCTTTGTTCGACACTTGGATTTGGCTACACATTCACGGTTGGGGTGGGTCTTCATGATCCAGATTGTTAGGCTAAGGGGGTTGTTGATTGCTATGGGGTCACTATTGGCTGCTGCGAGGTTGGCTGCCCCTTGGTGTTTGTTGACCAGATATCGCCAAATGTTGTGGCTAAACACTGCTGCTGGGGTTGCTGATGAGGCTATTGGTGAAACTGCTACTGGTGTGGCTGTTGTTGGGGCAGTTGTTGTTGTTATCCAACAATAAATATTGACCGGTTTTCCCATGACCGCATTTGCTCGGTCATATTGTTAACACATCGCACTAGATCATTAAAGTGACGTACATCTACTGTTGCAGTAGGTGCCACTGGTTTCACAAATGGGGGTGAAGGTGGCATGTTCACATTTTCAGGTTGTGGCAAGGGGATGTCAATTTGGCCAATTATGATGGTTGGGATCTAGCCGTTCATATTACTGGCACAAGGATTTCTTGAAAATGCCGTTGATAGAGTTCTCTTTGAATGAAGTGAGAGATAAAAGAGGTGAATAAGAGGAAACACTAGCTTTTTGCTGCGTTTCACACAGATGGTGCCTATTGATGAAGCACGAAATATGCCCACCAATAGATGAAGCACAAAATCTGCTCACTCCCTCATGTCTGATGAGGTGGGTCGAACTAGGTGTAGTCTTGGCAAAGTCGAGCTGGGGGTCCAAGCTGAGAGTTGCTGAAAGAAAAGAGAGGTTAGAGTGCCTAGGTAAGCTTTACCTAGGGAGACACTCCGATGCTTAAGTCATTGAGTAGTTCTTGTGGAGAGAACACAAGAGAGAATGAGAGCTTATGTGCCCATACCTCTTAGAGTGGTCCTGGGGTCCTTTTATAGTCACCTAAGGTTCAGGTGCCTTCTGAGCGCTATAAGGAGTTGTTTCCGAAGTTTGGGGACACTGGTCAGTTAGTCGCTGGATCTGTGCGGCGATTACAGGTCGCCTACGGGTCTTGTGGTGGTCAACTCGGCGGGCTTGTTTCTGGGGCAGTGGTTACAACGCTTATGGGGGCATTGTTCACAGGGCTGTTTTGGGCGAGCTAGGGTTGTCCGTAGATTGAGCTCAGCCGCATACCTGTTGTAGACTGCCATGCGTTTTTTTGTTGAGCTGCTATGCTGTATTGGGCGCTATGGGTCGAGCTTACTCCAGCTCGGCCATGTGTCTGATGCAGACTGCCATGTGTCCCTTGAGGCAAGCTACCTCGCTAAGTTGGATGTTGAGTCATCGTTTGTGTCCATGTGTCGATGATTATGTGGGGCGGCCAAAATGCCCCTCATCAGATCCCATCTCAATTTGTTGCACGTGAATTGTTGATTGCAACTGCAAATTGCAAAAGGTGTTACAACTTTATATATCTATATGTATGTATGTATGTATGTATGTATGTATGTATGTATGTATCTATATATATATATAAACCTAAAATTTTTGGGTTAGGTAGGGTTGGACTTTTAGGTCGTGTTGCCTATGGCTCGGCACGGCCTGACACAACAGCATGTAGGCCATGTTAGACATGACACGATGGTATGGACCATTCCAGGCTTGAGTTTTCAGGCCCATGGGCTAGTATGACATGACACGATAGTGTGGGCTATGTTGGCATAGGCCTATGACCTGGCATGTGGCATGGCCTACCACAGCTTGGTACGTGGGATAGTAGTAGGTTGAGCGTAACCCACCCACAAAATACAGTTGTTGTGGGTCCCCAATGGCTAACTTTTGCTTTTTGGGTTTTTTACATAAATTCCCCCCAATAGGTATAAACAACTTGTTAGGGGGTATTTATGTATTTCGGCTTTGGCGTGGGAGTAAAAATAACAATAATGAGCCCAACAACTATATAATAGCTAGTTTGGGGGGAATTTGGGTAAAGCGATAATTAACATTATAATGACTAAAATACCCCTCCCAACAACTAAAAAGTAGTTAGTTTTTCAAGGTATTTTAGGCAATTGAATTATTTCGATTTCCCATAAATATTCTTATCCTCTATCATTCTCATTCTTTCTCATACTCTCATATATTCTCTTATACAAATTCTCATACTTTCTCTTCTCTCCAATTCTCAACTTTATTTAAGTTTCAATAAGAAGAAGGTTTGCTTAAGTATCTCAAGTTAGAAAATTAGGAGGTTTGGAGGCTTCAAAAGTTGAAATCAACTTGAGATTCTGAATCAGTAGTTCATGTAAGTTGCAATAAATAAATTTTTATTTTTTTAGAGTTTTGAAAAATTTATTGGCCTCTCTCAAAGCCAATTTCCCAACATATTCGATGTTGATGATATTCAATTACAGTATGACAATGTCAGCACCGATATGGATGTTATTGATATTGTCGGAGTTCCCACCCCTAGTACTACTACTAAGGAAAAGAAAAAGAAGGGTAATAAGTTGAGTAGCCCAATTTAGAAATTATTTAGTATAGAAGAGGTTGAAGGGAAGAGAAAAGAGTCGTTCGCTATAAATGTAAGAGTAACTTTAGTTATAGTAGCAAGAGTGGTAATGGACATTTGGGAAAACATATGCTCATTCATGAGGAAAATGAAGAAGGGAAACAATCATCACAAATAGAAATTGGACGTGGGTCTTTTGGTAATTTTAAATATTCTCAAGAAAAAAAGATGCAAGAGTTAACAAAATATATTGTACATGTTGAACAACCGTTTTTATTAGCTGAAGACACTAAGCTTGAACAATTTTTACAACATTCTATAAGACCCCAACTTAAGAAAGTTTCTAGAAACACTATTAGATCATATGCTTTAAAAATTTTTTATTCATATAAACAAAATTTAATTTCTACTTTATTAACACTTACTTCTAAAGTTGCAATTACTATTGATATTTGGATTTCTAAATATAATATAAGTTATATTTGTCTTATTGGACATTTTATTAATGAAAATTGGCCTTTTCAAAAAAGAATTCTCAGTTTTACTGGGCTTGAATGGCCACGTATTGGCCCAACAATTGCTATAAGTATTTTAAATACTTTAAAATAATTATGGAATTAAAAATACAATTTTTTCTATTAGTTTTGATAAAGCTAGTAATAATGATTCAACAATAAGTATTTTAAAATCTCAATTAAAACCATGTTTGAATGATAAATTATTTCATATTAGATGTGCATGTCATATCTTAAATTTATGTGTTCAGGATGTTTTAAAATTTATTTTTAAGGTTATAAATTGTATTATACATATATATCTATATATATATATATATATATATATATATTACAAGTTCTCAAACAAAAAACAAGAATTTAAATATTTATGTCAAAACTATAGTTTAAAATATAAAAATTTTGTATTAGATGTTTAACATAAGTGGAAATCTACCTATTCTACGTTTGAAAGTTGTATTTTATACAAAAATATTCTTACTAATTTTTATAATGAAAAATTCCAAATGATTTTATAAGTGAAGATAACCGGGAAATGGTAGTTTGTATAAAAGAATTTTTACAATTTTTTATGATACAATTAATGAATTTTTTGTGTTTATTACCCAACTAGCTATATTTTAGTTAATCATTTATTTATAATTAGTGAATATTTTTTAAAATATAGAAGTAATTTAAATTTTAAAAGTATTATTGAAATTATGAAATTTAACTTTAAAAAATATTGGAAAAATATTTCTCCTTTTGCTTAGCTACAATATCAGATCCTAGATTACTTGAATCATATTGTAAAAATATGAATACTGAAATTGGAAATAAAAAAGAATAAGTTAATAATTTATTATTTGAAATGTACAATTTATACGAATCTCAATTATTAGGGCATAGGAAAACTTGTACATGTGCAACTTCCACTTCTGAAACATTTATTTCTAGTAGTGAAAGAAAAAACTTTTGGTCTCTAATAAGTAAAAGGTAGAAATCCATTCTCACTTCATCAACAAGTTATTTAGTGAACTTAATTTTTATTTACAAGCAAATTTTTCTAATTTAAATGATTCCTTTGACTTAGAGGAAATAAACAATTTTGATATTTTAGCCTGGTGGAGTGAATATGGAAAAAATTATCTAGTTCATACTAGGGTCTTGGATGACAAGAATTTGCATAAACGATGAAAGCTTGGAGATATGCATATGCTTGAAAAATTGGTTGGATGTTGAGGATAAATTACAAGTTAAAGAAGGGCAGGGCACTTCACCTAATGTAGATGATTGGATTAGGGTCAAGGAGATGGAGTTGAAGGTGGAACTTAAAGAAAATGAAGTCAATATTTTTTTGTATGCTAAATAATTATATTGAATTTTTATTTTTAAAATTATTGTAAATTTTGTTTTCTAATTTTATTTAAATTATTTGTTATTTTTTCAACAATACCATTGCACCTTTTTATTTTCAATTTATAATTTTATTATATTGTTTTTATATTTTATTCCATTTCCAATATTTCGTTCATACATTGCATTGTTCAAATTCAAATGAAATAGAATTTCTAATTTGTTATCTATTTTGTATTTTGTTAAATTTTTATTTTTCCCATATTTTGTATCATTTTACTTAGAAAAAAATGAAAAAAAATAATCAAAATGTAAAAAAAAAATGATTGGCCTAGTTCAGCAAAGGCCCAAGCTCGGCCCTGGGCTAGGTCCACTTGGGTTCATGTTGTGAGCCATGTCAGGCTGGACCTTTGAAGTATCAAAGAGGAGGCAAGCATGACCCATACAAAGCACACGCCATGTGTGTAAAGCTTTAAAAACAGCTTGAACAATTAAGTTTTGGATTCAAGAATTGGCTCTAAATTCAGCTAATAAATTTGTGGGTCAGACATGGCCCAAATTAGGCTGAACACAAAACCTAGCCCCAAACCAAGACACCTAATAGAACAGGTTGTGTAAATCAAACAACCATATGATTATAATTAGTATTTTAGCCCACACCTACATTAATGTGAGTTCGGATCTCCTGCTCATGAGAACTCTGTCCACGCCTACCCACAATATACTACCACTATGAATTGGGAACATCTCCCCCTGCATAATACAGAGGATGAGATGTTCTCCATGTGTGGCTGCGATAAACGTGGGCAGAGTTCTTGTGGGCAGGAGATGCGGACTCCATTAATGTGTCATGCACGGAAAGCTTTTACCCAAAGAATTCAGATCTCCTACCCACAAGAATCCTATCCACACCTACCTATCTACAACAACTAAAATTGGGATCTCCCGAGTCCTGCCAACAAAACACATTCTAATGGAATCGACCATAAAAGTAGGACCCGTCATGTATGATATGTGTGATGTTCGATTATGTTGGTGGGGTGTTAGAACATGTTGTATTGCAACTCAGCTTCAGTTAGTGCAAGACATGTTCGAACAACCTTTATGGCCTTGCATTGAGAATATCTCCTTGTGAAATAAAGTACATAAGTATGAAAATATTACTAATGCAAGACCGTAAAGGCTATTCGAACGGGCCTTGTAACTGAAGCCGATCTCATTGTGTTGGTAGGAGACCTGGGCTCATGGACTCATGCTATGGGATATATTCTTAATATAAGTATGGCATGGGTAGGTTCTTTGTGAGTGGGAGATATGAACACAGTGTAACACCGTTTGTACAACATTGATATCCGTACATGAGGAATATCTCGTACTTGTATGCCATTTTTACGGATAGATATTTCCGATGCAAGGCTCGAAGGGAATATACGAACGGTGTGAGCACACAGTGTTGTGAGCACTGCAGCCGATTTCCTGTTTTCCGTCCAACATCCATCAATTTTGTACTTCTGTTGGAGAAATTGATTTTTTTTTTTTTTTTTGAGAAATGGATTTCAATGCTGCAATGCATCTCTGAGTAGGGGTGCTCACAGTTCGGTCGAACCAAACTGTGAAGCATTTTTTGGAACCAAAACTATTGGTTTTTGGATAACCGGTAATTGGAACAGAATCAAAGCCAGTCAATTAATCGGTTGACCGGTTCGATTAATCATCAGTTCAGTTTGTCGGTTTTTCAGTTTTTAATTTCTATAATATATATTATAAAAATATATAATAAAAAACTATAAATATATAAAATATTATACTTTAAATAATAAATAATATATTATAAATATATATTTATATATAATGCATATTTATTAATTTATAATATATAAAAATATAAAATATATATGATGTACATAAATATATATAAAAATATATGTATACCGATTAGTTCGGTTAAACAATTTTTCGGTTCGGTTTCGATTGGTTCAGTTTTTCTATTTTTTTTGCTCATCCCTTCTGAGACACTAACCGTAGGGGTGAGCAAAAAAACCCAAAAAACCGATCGATATCGAACCAAAAAATCGATTAACCGAACTAATTGGTTCGATTTCGGTTTGATATTCTTAAAAACCCGCTAGTTTCAATTCGGTTTCAGTTAACCATTTAAAAAAACCGGCAGTTAACCAAACCGACCAATATATATAGTAATATATATTATTTTTTTTTAAAATTGAATAAAAGAGTTGGTAGAGACTTTCAGCCTTTCTTTTAAAATCAGAACATTTTCTATTTTTTTGTCTTTTTCCCATAATGCAAGTGTTAGACTTCTTTTGACTCTTTTCTCTTCTCTCTTCTCTCTCTTAGTTTTCTCCTCTTCTAATCATCTTCTTCTTCGATTCTTCCTATTCTCCACTCTAGACGATCGTGCGGCCCGCACCAACCACCAGCACGACAGTACCAAGCGGCAACACCAACGGTTGTCACCTCGCCGTCAAGCAAGGACTGATCTCTATATCTCTTTTTTCTCTCTCTCACCTCTGCTCTCTGCATCTCCGTCAAGCTCTCAGGCTCTCACTTCAGGCTCTCTGCATTTTCGACAAGCAGCAACATTGGCACCAACCAATTCGGCATCGACAACAACCACCAACACCAACCAGTCCGACAACAACAGCAACCACCGACAATTTTAGTTTTTTTTTTTATTTTAAGTGCATAAAAAACTGAAAAACCAAGCCACGGTTAACCAGTCCACCGGTTAACTGGTCCAGTTAACCGATTGCATCGGTTCGATTTCGGTTTGGATATTTAAAAAACCGATCAGGTCGATTCGGTTTGAAAAAATATCCGACGGTTCGGTTAACCGAACCGTGAACACCCCTATCTAACCGTGTGTCTGTCGTGTTGGAGGCTGAACACAGAGTTTGGTTGTAGTTCTAGACGGCGTCTTCAATTACAATAACAGGGCCTTCAACGAAGCTTGCCCTTGTTAATGGAACGAAGAGATCATCAATCTTCACAAGGTCTGATTGTCTGATTTCTCGTTTTTTTCTACTTCTTGATGATCAAAACTGAAGCTGGTGATCTTCAATTCTCTCCCTTTACAGCTGAGACGGCTCGTATTCTTGTTGAATTCCTTGAAGTCGCCATCAGTTCCATTGTTTTCCTCAAAGGAGTTTACCCTCCTGGTCAGTATATCCTAGTTTACTTAAAGGGAAATTCATTGGTTTTTATGAAAACCCGGTGCGTATTCTCTTTCGAGGGAGGTATATTTTGAATTTCACCACCATTCACCATTGATGTTACAGGTGCATTTGAGAGGAGGCGTTATATGAACGTTGTGGTCCAGAGGACTCGACACCCTCAACTCAGAGAATACATCCATTCAGCAGTTACTGGACTTCTTCCCTTTATCCAGAAGGTTGGTTCGTTATCTTTTTCTTCTTTCATTCTTTCTTTCTCTTACCTAGTTAAGAATGAATAAAATCAGTTCATGGCCAAAAGCTGCACGAGAGAACTGATGTTTGGAAAAAGGCTGCATAAGAGAACTGAGGTTAGAAAAAAGAAAAAGAAAAACAAATAAACCGTTCATGGGGGAACTGCCTTAGAGTTTACAGGTATCCTAGTGTACATACTAAAAGGAAACTGATATAGTCCATATGATTTGTACACATCTTCTGTAACTTGTTTCTCTTTATGATATTTAACCCCCCTTTGGCCATAGTTTTTTTCTTTTCTTTTCTTTTTCTTAGGGGAGGCATTGTAGCGTTTTAGTCAATGTGGTGTTTTCCATTTGCCAAGTCAATAGACTAGGTAGAGCAGCCTTTATTTACGATTGCCCAGGCAACTGCTTTACATAGACTCTTTTTTTTTTATCAATACTTTACATAGACTCTTCCCATATGAAGCATCTGTATTTGTACATTCCTGCCAATATGTTAGTCTCATGTTAAACATTTTTCAATTAGTTGTGTACCTTGTGCAAGCAATTGATTGATTGCCTTCCTCACATGGCAATGCTTCAGGTGAAGTACCTTAGTTTTTCTAAACCCATAGTTTACTTCAGGTGGAGGGTGACCGCCTTCAAATTTGGGTATTAAAAAAGAGACAATGATGCCAACTTGGAGAATGTAAAGGCCTTGCTCCTACAAAAGTTCAAAAATAGGGGCAGAATCAGAATACATTAAATTAGAATTACAGTCTAAAATCACCGTTCCAATGGGGCAAAGGGCCCTGATATGTACTGTTCACAATCTAGACCAACTTATCATATAACTAAAACTTCATTGCAACATTGTTATGTAAGTTTAATAGTTTACTACATATTTTGTCTACATTTGCAACATTGATATGTAACTAACAGGGCAAACCAGAGGGAAATAAAGGGAGGGATTATTATTCGTATATATAATGTAAAAAGGAAACTTTACTGCTTTATTTGGTGCTTGGCACAACTCCTTTCACATACAACACCTTTAAATGAATAAATAAATAGAAAAGTTACTGATCAAAAGGGGGGAAAAACAGGACAAGCCAGAGGGTGAATGGAACCATGCATACCCCCTCCAAAAAGGTTATGAAAATTTTACTTGTATATACTGTGTAACTTGTACAGAAGTAACCCCTTCCTAACATAGGAAATATATACATTTATAGACCATAGTCACCTATATTTCTTACACATGCTATGCTTTTTAAATTGGCAAGTTACTTACTGTACAGTTCACACTTACACGGATTGCTTCATGATAATTTGTGGAAGCTTCCCTATATGGTCAGACGATGTATCTTTTAGAAATTTGAATATCCAGGTGTGCAAACTTAAATAGGAGACCTCTAATTGGGTATTTGTGTTACAATATAACACCCTTAAATTGATTGAAGTCAGTAAAGAAGTGATACTTAGTGATGAATGCACATTCCAGAGGAAGATATTTAATTGGGATGAATAGTTGTAGCTCCTTGTTTAGTTGCAGAGGTGACAGATTCACTAAAGAGTTTCTCAGAAAATTTGAAGTTAAAGACAGTGGCCATGTGAAGGATTGCATAGACTATTTGGAGTGACCTGTTCATGGGCAGGGCTTGGGATTAGCTTTTGCCAAAATTTGAATGGTCCTGGCCCAATGCCTGAGCCCGAAGCAGTGTAGAATGTTCATGGGCTGGGACCAAAGCCCGGCCCATGAATAGGTCTAGTGGTAGGTAGATACATTGAATCTTGGATATTTTGTTGATATTAAAACTATCAGAAGATGCCATTTTCTTTTCCATCCTCAAAATAGAGATGTCTCAGCAGTTCTTAGGTGGGAATGGTTCCACTGCTGGTTTCCTGAGTTCTGGTGGATGCAGTGGTTGGTTGCATTAGAAATGGTAAGTCTTTGCATTGGTATTAGAAATGCTAAGTTTTCATTTTTCAAAGTTGGTTTTTGTTATTGTCTCAACTCTCTCTCTCTCTCTTTCTCTCTCCTGTTGTGAAACTTTAAAATCGATTAGGTATGCATGCAGCCACTATGTTTCAGTTAATAGGAGGAATATTGACTGGAAGACTTTTAAGATTTGCAAGGATTTTGATTGAGGTGAAAGATACCTTCTAATTTTACATCATAGCATTTTACATATGAGCAGTAATATGAATTGATAAACTGAGGTGCCTACTATTTATTCTGGTTTTTACTATCCTGATCTCTTACCAGGCTGCATTCTTTTGGATGGGAAAAAGTTACACATATCAATTCTAAAGTGCCTATTTTTTGGATTATTAGGATATTCTACCTATCAGTTTCAGTTTTGGAGGAAACTAAATATCAGATGATATTTTGGGGCTAAGTGAATTGGTTTTGGGCTAGGAGTTGATCAGGCAGGGTCCATTGGTTAGGTCCTGTTTGCCACATATAAAATGTTATTGGCCTATCATTTCATTGTTTTTTTTTCCCACTAAATAGTTTGTTACTCAATGCCATACCCTTGCCTGTCACAAATTCCAGAGCAGATGTTGTACCCATGATGCTATCTCTTTCTTGTAACATGGTTGTTTATGCAATCAATGGAACAATATTTAATCAAACTCTTGTCTGTTCTCACTCCAGGGATTAGTGGAGAGAGTAGCAGTTATATTCTTCAATAATGAAAATGTTCCAGCTGAGAGATTTATATTCAAGCTTACAATTAATCAATCATATGGACAGAAGGTGGAAGAAGCTAATTTTGAGTTCTCACTTAGGTCATTCCTAATCAAGCTTTCAGTTTCTGAACCACTTACCAAGACTCTTCCAAGAGGTATGTACAAAATATAACAGTTTGAAGCAGTCACCCTGCTCACTTCTCAGTTTTTTTTTATGGGAATACTTCTCAGTTTGATATTATTATTTATACAATTTGCAACTACTTATGCTTTGTGTTGTAATTTGGAGAAAGGATCATCATTATCGTCTAAGCCTTGTCCCAACTATATGGGATTGGCTACATGAATCCTGTTCCTCCATTCCATTCTGTCCAATTTCGTATGGAAAAAAGGGCAGACCAGTGCGTGAGGCTCCCACCAATGTGGGTTTGGGGAGGGACAGGTGTGCACAACCTTAACGCTGTAGATACATAGAGTGGCTGCTTCCAATATTTGAACCCTGGTCACCCAGGTCGCAATGGAGCAACCCAACTGTTGCACAAGGCCCATGTTGACAGGTGTATTATATGTACTGTACACAGGTTTAGTACCCCTAGGGGTATTTTTGTAATTTTACAGTCTTATTGTGTTGTCCTCTTCTTTCTTCTTCTTTCTTCTTCTTCTTCTTCTTCTTCTTCTTCTTCTTCTTCTTCTTCTTCTTCCTTCCTCCTTTCTTCTTCTCCTTCTTCTCTTGCTCAACATGTTATCAGAGCAGGACCGTCCAGGCCTGGAAAACAACCAGCCGAGGTCTCTCTCCATTGCTGCGTAGAAGCTTAGTCCTGATGCTCGAAGACAAGGAAGAAGAAGTTGAACAAGTATTCTCTAGTGTTGTTACTAGTCTCCACTGCCGAATAGGGTTCTGCTACAAGAAAGCTAATTGTTCAACTTCCTAGTGTAGAAAGTTGTCTGTTCAACTTCCTTCAGCCTTAAGTGCTGGTAACTGGAGTTGCTCGGCTAAGAACACTGTAGAAAACCATCCCAGATGTACGAAGGAAGGTTCTGATTTGAAGAGAAGTTTGAGTCCTTGACTGTACTGCCTATTCACAGTTCGGGTGACCTAGGTACTGAACTGTTTTTTCTGTTTATGGTTCTCTTCTTGTACGACTGTTGATGTCCCAAAATCTGAGTAGGGACTGTCCCTCTTCCTCCGATTGTGTGTTGCTCTATTTTTCTCTCTAAGGGACTGTTGATGAACCCTAGACCCTAAGTGACTGTTCGGCTCCCCTGGAAAGTGGATATCAGCCAATTAGGTGTGGTGAACCACCACTCATATTACTGTTCCTACTGAGTTTTTTTTTTTCAGTTGAGAAGCTGTATTAAAGTTGTAAAGCTATAGGTCATTCAGACTTGGTTACACTGCAAGTGCAGTTCGTATATTGTTCTGTGGACTCCTACACAGTGTAGGTCATACAACCTAGTATTATTGCTGCAGTGTTTGTACTTGGTTCCCTGTGAAACTGAAAATCTGCAAGTGCCTAGTTGTGGACTATAGCAGCTCTGTAAGGCAGTGTGCCTTTGGTTCTGTGTACTTCTCAACCTAGAATCATGAATAGTGAAGATTCAGCTACATCCGGAATCTCCACAATGCTGAATGGAATGAGTGGGAACAGTGACCTATCCTTTCCTATGGTTGTTGTTCCTCTTGATGGGTTAAACTACCTAGAGTGGTCAAGGGGGATCAAGCTATACATAACTGCAAGGGGAAAAATAGGCTACATAAATGGAAGAATCAAAGAACCAATTTCTGGAAATGCAGAACATGATAGATGGGATCAGGAGAACAGCATGGTTATGTCTTGGCTTTTGATCTCCATGCAACCGCAAATAAGGAATGTGGGCTGAAACTGCAAATGAGATTTGGGAACAGGCAAAATCCACATATTCTGAACTTCGACACTATGCCAAGATTTATCAACTGCAAGCAGTTTCATCTACTTGTAAACAGGGAGAGAGGAGTTTATCAGTTTATTACTCTGACTTGACAACTGTTTGGAAGGAGTTGGACCATTACCAGAATATTGATTGGAAGTGTGATGAAGATGCAAAATTTTATAAGAAACTTGTCTCACAGCAAAGGGTGTTTGCCTTTTTTACATGGTCTCAATCCTATCTATGAATCCATCAGAGTACAAATTCTAAGTTCTAAGGATCTTCTTTCAATTCAGGAGGTCTATGCTCTTGTTCAGTCTGAAGAGAGAAGAAGAAACTTGATGAACAGCACCGGAGGGGATGCAATTGTGTTGGCGGCAAAGGGGGGTTCCTCTACTAGTGGTGGCCCTTCTTCCAAGAGAGGGGATCTCCAGAAGAAATCAGAAGGTAAGGAAAAATTGTGGTGCACTAATTGCCAGAAGCCCCGGTACACCAAAGATACCTGTTGGGATCTCCATGGGAAACCAAAGTGGGCTCAAGATCTACCTAAGAAGCAAGGCTCAGATGTAATTAGAAGACCCGGGCAACAAGGTACCAAGAAACACCACATGGCCAATATGGTTACTCGGGAGAATCAGCCCTCCACTTCTACTGTGACTCAAACACCACATGGCCAACATAGCTACTCTGGATCTAACCCAAGGGAGGATATTGTAAACTCCTTCTGTGACCATTTGGACCTTTATGGTAGAGCTATTCGCCAGATGGATGCTCCTCCCACCACCTCTTTTGCATCCACATCAGGTAATCCTGCCACAGCTTTCCATGTTGCTTCTCACGACCTTGACTCTCCATGGATCATTGATTCTGGAGCCTCAAAACACATGACTGGTATGTTTTCTTACTTTCAAACTTATCACCCTCTTTTCGGAAGAGATAAAGTGAGACTAGCTGATGGATCATACACTTCCATAGCTGGTCAAGGAACTCTCTCTCTTCCCCTCGGCCTTACTTTTTCTAATGTTCTTTATGTTCCAAAATTCCCTATGAATTTGTTTTCAGTCAGTAGTGTTACAAATTCCTTAAACTGTTCTGTGACTTTTTTCCCTTCCTATTGTGTGATTCAGGATCTGGCCTCGGGGAGGACGATTGGTAGGGGACGTATGGTTGATGGACTCTATATGCTGGAGAATACGGCTGGCCTTCATGTTACAGAGTCTATGAGTCAGTTCAGAAAGAGTAAAATATATTTGTGGCATTGTCGTCTGGGTCATTTGTCTTTTGAGTCCTTGAAAGTTGTTTTCCCAAAACTGTGTAAGTCTGTGTCTGTTTCAAATTTTTCTTGTCAAACGTGTCAGTTAAGCAAGCATTGTAGAACTCAATTCCCTCAAAGAAATAGTAAATCTGAGTTTCCTTTTCACATTGTGCATTCTGATGTGTGGGGCCCTGTTACTTTACCTTCTGAGAGTGGCTACAAGTACTTCATTACCTTCATTGACGATTATTCCAGATACACTTGGGTATATCCAATGCGAACCCGTGAGGAAGTACCAAAAATTATTCAAGATTTTCAGCGGATGGTCTTCACCCAATTTCAAACCGAAATCCAAATATTTCAATCAGACAATGCAAAAGAATTTTTTCATAGTGACCACACGGAGTTCTTTGCTTCACATGGCTCACTTCATCGGAGCTCTTGTGCCCGCACACCACAACAAAATGGTGTGGCTGAACGGAAGAACCGACACCTTCTTGAAGTGGCACGAGGTTTACTACTCCACATGAATGTTCCCAAATGATTTTGGCTTGAGGCTGCCCTTTGTTCTACATACCTCATTAACTGGATGCCCTCTCGTTGGTTAGAGTACAAAGCCCCACATCAGCTTCTCTTTCCTAAGGCCCCTCTTCTTTCTATTCCTTCTCATGTTTTTGGTTGTCGGTGCTTTGTCCAAAACCTATCTCCCACCCAGGGGAAATTGGACTATCGTGCTATCCCATGCATATTTCTTGGCTACTCATTCTCTCAGAAAGGGTATCGTTGCTTTGATCCTGTTTCTCAGAAATTCTATGTTTCCATGGATGTTACCTTTTTTGAGGATGAGCCCTTCTTTCCTGTTTCTCCTCAGGGGGAGTGTAGGCATGAGGAGAAACTGGTTCCACTGCCTCCTTTTCCTACTCCTTCTCCTTCTCCCCCTTCTCCTTCTGATCCTCCACCTTTCCGTGTTTTTTCTCGTCGTCGTAAAAGCCAACCAGGTTCAAGTGCTGTGGAGAATCCAGAAGCCGTACCTCAAATGCCATCAAATTCCTTGGGGGAAGGTCATACTCACTCAGGTAACTTGACTCCCAGCCTCCCTGTTACTAATGATCTTGACCTTCCCATTGCCCACAGGAAAGGTGTTAGGTCGTGCACCACTAAACACTCCATTTCCAACTTTGTTTCCTATGAGAAAATCCCTCATTCATTTCGTGCTTTTCTTACCTCCATTGACAATATCCCTATTCCCAAGAATGTGGCAGAAGCTCTCTCAGTACCAGAATGGACGAAGGCCATGAAGGAAGAAATAAATGCTCTTCATAAGAATGGCACGTGGGAACTTGTTGATCTCCCTAAGGGAAAGGATCCAGTTGGATGTAAATGGGTGTTCACTGTTAAGCACGGGGTTGATGGAACCGTGGAGAGGTATAAAGCTCGTTTAGTGGCAAAGGATTTTACTCAAGTGTATGGGGTTGATTATGCTGAAACCTTTGCCCCTGTTGCCAAAATGAACTCTATTAGAGTCCTTTTTTCTCTTGTTGCCAATCTGAATTGGGATTTACATCAGCTTGACATCAAGAATGCCTTATTGAATGGTGCCCTTGAAGAGGAAGTTTATATGGTTCAACCCCCCGGTTTTTTGGCTCAAGGAAGTGAGCAAAAGGTGTGCAAGTTGAAGAAGTCTTTATATGGGCTGAAGCAATCTCCAAGAGCTTGGTTTAGCAGATTTCATACTGCAGTTCAACAGAGGGGATACAAGCAATGTCAGCCAGATCACACACTGTTTGTAAAAAGAGTAGAAGGTAAAATGGCTGCCCTAATAGTATATGTGGATGACATAATTGTTACTGGTGACTGGAATGATGAAATTCAAAGTTTGAAGGACTTCCTTGCCACTCAGTTCGAAGTGAAAGATCTAGGACCCGCAAAATACTTCCTTGGAATTGAGGTTGCCCGATCAAAAAATTGTATCTTCATCTCCCAAAGGAAATGTCCTAGATTTGCTTAAGGACACTGTAAAGATTGGGGCTAAACCAGCTGACTCTCCCATTGACCCCATCAACAAGTTAAGTGACAGCCAAGGTGAACCTCTTAAGGGTGTGAAGCAATTTCAGAGGCTTGTAGGGAGACTATTGTACCTCTTTATGATTCGTCCAGACATAGCATATGCTGTTGGTGTCCTCAGCCAGTTCATGCATGCACCTAGGTCCACTCATCTTGAAGCAACGGAGAGAATACTGCGGTATCTTAAGAAGTTCTCGGGTGCTGGCTTATTATTCCAGAAACATGGACATTTGAGAGTTGAAATTTACACAGAAGCGGATTGGGCTGGATTTCAAAGTGACAGAAGGTCTACTAGTGGTTACTGCACCTTTGTAGGAGGGAACCTTGTTACATGGAGGACTAAGAAGCAAACCGTGGTAGCTAGATCCAGTGCTGAAGCTGAGTACCGTGCAATGGCACACGGAGTAACCGAAAGTATGTGGATAAGGAATTTATTGGGAGAGTTGGGTTTTCCAGTTGGTAAACCCATGACTCTGCTTTGTGACTACAAAGTAGCTATAAGTATCGCTGCTAACCCGGTACTACATGATAGAACAAAGCACATTGAAGTTGACAAGCACTTTATCAGAGAGAAAATCATCACAGGCGAAGTATGCACTCCATACATCAGCTCTGAAGACCAACTAGGAAGCATCTTTACTAAAGGGCTAAACCATTCCAGACACCAAGGTCTCTGTGACAAGTTGGGCATGATTGATATCTATGCCCCAACTTGAGGGGGAGTGTTGACAGGTGTATTATATGTACTGTACACAGGTTTAGTACCTGGAGGGGTATTTTTGTAATTTTACAGTCTCATTGTGTTGTACGGCCAGTATAGTATAAATACAATGCTTCACTCGACTAAAGCATAATTTTTGAGACCTCAACTCAGTTGCCTCTTCTTTCTTCTTCTTCTTCTTCCTTCTTTCTTCATCTCCTTCTTCTCCTGCTCAACAGCCCACCTTCTTTGTTCAGTGTCATATTCATTTACATTATGAGCTCTTAAATCATTTCATTCTAATTCAATCCATGCCCTTTTGGTCTCCCTTTATCTCTTCTAACTCCTCTCCTTCAACTTGTAAGAAATCACTTCTTATGGGTGCTGTAGATGGTCTTTTCTGTAAGTGACCATATCATCTTATTCTACTTTCCCTCATTTTATCACCTATTGGAGCTATTCTTAATTGGGAGAGAGGATCAAAATAGCTTTTCTATCTTCCCTTGATTTTCTCTTCTTTTGTTGATCTTCCTCTTTGATGCATCTAACATGATTTAAATCTCTGCCATTTATTTTTTTCTCATATTTTCTAGTTCATAGATTCTTTTTTCTCCTTTGTTAGTGCCTAGTTTATGATAAAGTTCGTCATGTCTGAAATTTTACGTTTACTCACTTCCTTTTAAATTTAGCTTCACAATTTCTACATTTTGACATGCTTGGTTTACTTTGGTTTTATCAACTTTGCAGTCCTTACACATCTCTAGTTTTTACATGCAGTTGTGCGCAGTTTTTTTTTTGGATTATTGTTTTTTTCCCTCCAAAATCAGTCTCAATAGTTTATAATCATCATCATCATCTAGCAAAATTAGTCTCAATATTTTGTGATTCTATTATTTTGGAAGAGGAGTTATTCAAGATTTGCTTTTCAACAGATTGCAGGTGGGAAATAACAGCTTACTTCCGTTCTCTGCCTCAAGCTAGCTCAAGCAAGGAAGCAGAATCGTGGATTCCAACAGACACAAAACAATGGCAACAGCCTCCACTAATAAGCCCAATCAAGTCGATGACCAGTGAACCTCTGACTCTGCAATTATATGTAGAGCATCCAAGTTTGTCTGAACCAACAACTCAGTAGAATATGGGACCTAGCAAACGGAACTTGGATATTATCATTATTCATGTAAAATACCAAACTGGCATGTAACTGTCAAGAACTATTTTTGGTTCCAAGGTGTATTTTAGCCAACATAAAAAACTAATATGATGTCAAAAGGAGAGAAGAAAAACAAAGAGCTCAATATGATTCAATATAGATTTGAAGAGAGTTTCTACTTCTGTATTTTATATTGGCCTTCTAAGAATCAGCCAAGCATTATAGATTCCCACTGAAACTTAGATTGTTTGGCCATATTATGGTCATCTTACCCAAAATTTTACTTTATCAATGACTCAAGTGAGAAGTTTCTAGTTATAAAAGCATGGAATGAAGAGATTCCCGGCATCTTAAGGAAGGTCTCTATGGTCCAAATTATGTGAATCACATTCTGTCATACATATGTCATAGTTATTTTCTCTGGAGGTAAATGTTTTGTCAGCATTTATTCATTGGATTCTTCTGTAAAATCTGATACAGGTATAGACCATATTTAGAGTAATCATATGGCTAGTAGATTTATATCATGGACTTCCTGGATTGGGCACATTGAAATGCCCCTTTCAATTGTCTGCCAGTGGAAGGATTGTGCTGTCTACTTTGAATTATGACAGACTCAAGAATACTACTGATAATAGTGCCATTTGGTTGATCTCGTTTTCATCTACCTCTGCTCTGGAGGTTTAATTCTGATTTGATGAAAGACTGGTTGTATTATCGTTTAGTTTAGATCTTAACCAGTGATCTATTCAATTTTCCGATCGGTAGTTGTTGTGTTGCATTAAGAGGTGTGGTTGTTTTAGCTGGTAGATGAACATCATCGGAGTCGGAGAAGGCAACCGATCCGAACTCTTCAGTAGACAGGGATCTACCTATTAGCAGATAGAGTGAAACAAAAAACAGAAAGCAATACGTCAGTTTAAAAAATAATAATAAAAAAACTATTGTAAGAAAGAATTAATAAAAAGGAGAAGGGAGAAACGTTTAGAGGAGATTAAGACCCTTTACATATTCGGGTTTTAGTTTGATAGGTAGGATACTTTGTCAAAAGGGAAAGCATTAAATATATGTATGTATGAATGTATGTATAAAGTAATAAATAATATAATAAAAAAAGTAAAAAAAATATTATTAAAAATTGAAAAAAGAAATATAAATATATGTTATGTTATTCTACTTGATTAATTGTATTGTGATTGTTTGGGATCACTATGTGGGCCCCACTTTTGGACCCGCGCCTAACCCCTTCCCTCTCTCATCTGAGACCTACCCAGATTGGTTTAACTGGTGCCTTGGGCTAGTAGAGTCACTATTGAACCAAAACAATTTTGATATCATTCTTGGGGGTCTCATCACTTCAATTTCCTAATCTGATGGGTGGTGTGACTCCATTTAGAGCTCAAGTGGCAAATGAGCCAGTTTTTCCGATACTCAGCTATCTCTGGTTTTTTCAGCCACCCAATTACCACTTTAGAGTCTCCTTCTATGACCAAATTTTTGAGGTTTATCTCTTTAGCGATTTGAGCGCCCTGTAAAACAGCTTGGACCTCTGCACTAAGTACTAACCACATTCCCAACTCCAATTGTACCAAAGAATAAAGCCACTATCCGGTCCCCTACATTTCTGAATACTCCCCCAATCCTAAAAGGCTCAGAATTACTAAGGCTGCTGCCATCAAAGTTTAGTTTTTGAAACTTTCTTCTGGGGGCTTCCGGTCTATAACAGATTTGTCCTTGATCGAAGAAGCTTTAACAACTAGTTCCCTGTTTCTCCATATGTCATCAAAGGAGAAAGTGAAAATAGATCAAAAGCTTTAGCTTAATTAATACCCCTAAACAACAGACATTCCCACACAGAGTCCTCATCCCTTTCTTTATCATTAAATATTATATTATTTCTTTCCTCTCAAACTGTCCAAACTAAAGTAGCCCTAATACAACTCCATAAGACTTTTCCCCTTTTCTTAGGCCACCTGAAAGTTGTAGGGTCGAAAAGCCCCCCAATTTGCAAAGGCATCCTCTGCCTACACCCCAAAAAGACCATAAATATTTTTCCAAAGTTTTACAAAAAAATGGCAAGATATTAGAAGATGGTAACAACTCTCTCCATTTTCTTTGCAAAGGAAACACCAACTTGGGGAGATACAAGGGTTGGGTCTTTTCTTTTGTAAGTCATCCAAGGTGTTTAATTTCCCAAGGGAAACTTCCCAACAAAGAGCTCTGACCTAAGGGGGGATGAGTTTAGACCAGATTTCCTTACAAAAGAAAGGTTGAGGGTTAGGGATAGAACACAACTAAAAGAAAAAAGAGGCACAAGAAAAAGACCCTCGAGAGTTGGGAGTCCAAATTCTAGCATCAGGTTTAGAGAAGTGCAAACAAACATTGTCAAGGGTTTTGTGCAACAAAGTAGCTTGATCAAGCTTAGAGTCTCTCAAGTCTCTTATGAACCCCAAATTCCAACTAAAACCCAGGGATTGGGAGAAAGAGACAAACCGTTGAATAGGTTCATTTTTAAAAAGGGGATAGGGAATACAAAGCTGGAAAAAGGTCCTTAAGAATGGAGTTACCGATCCAGGTGTCTTCCCAAAAAAGAACTGTCTCCAGTACACACGTCATACTTGATGATGTTGAGGAATTGGGGAAGGATATTGTGAATATCCTTCCATGGAGAGTCCAAAATAGCCTGCCGAGACACTAGCATCCCAACCTCTAGGTGCACATCCATGAATACTTCATACAACACCTTCTCTCTAAAGGCCATCTCCAATCCCCAAATCCCCTTGCTCCTTACTTTTCCATACTATATCCCATATCACTAGGTGAACTTTTCTTCCTTCTCCTAGCTCCCATAAGAATTCTCTCATGATCTTGTTTACTTTTGGCACCTCTCTATGTGGCATCTTAAAGACCGAAAGGAAGAAAACTGGAAGGTTTGCTAAGGTTGACTTAATTAGGGTAATATATCTCCCTAGAGACACAATTCCTCTTCCAAGTTGATAATTTCTTGGCACATTTTTCAATGATTGGACTTCAAAATCTTCCTTCCTGAGGGTTGGCTCCTAAAGTTTTACCTACATATTTCAATGGGCAACTAGTAATAGGACAGCCTAGGGTCTTTGCTACCCCAATCATCTCCTCCTCCTCCAAGCTAAACCCCACTATGCAGCTCTTTTCAAAATTGATCTTCAATTTAGAGATAAATTCAAACAATTTTATCACTTGCTTCAAATTGCTTGCCTTTTGAGGATCATCATTCTCACAAAAAATAATTGTATTATCGGCAAATTGTAAATGTGTAACAACTATGTTCTCTCCCCCAACCCTCCAACCCTTAATGAGTCCCAAGCTATGAGCTCTAGAGATAAGACAACTAAACACCTCTGCCACTAAGGTAATCTCCAAATTTTTTAAAAACCGCAAGTATTTAGCGTTTCAGAGATCCAAAGATATATATTGATACTTTGAACTTTGCTAATAGGGTATTCCACTATAATGGATTCCCCAAGAACATAGAAACTTAAGCCATTTTCATTTGTTCATATTAGTTGTGGTTTACCATTTTTTTTTATAGTTGTGGTTTTCTTACGAGGCGTGTAGGTATTATATAGGGATTACAGTTACAATGGTTTTGCATTCTTAATTCTGTTTGAACATAGAGTTATTGCAATGGAACACTGTAGAGTAGAGAAGACTGGTAATGGGATGCAAAATGTTCTAAAATATTTGATATTCTTTCTTACTGTGTTGTATGTTTTATAAATTAATAATGTTCGAATGCATATGGCATCTGCAAAACTTTCAAGCAGCTATATTTTGGCATCACTATGGCAACTGCTGCTATAATCTCACTAATGAAATCGTACTTTATTTTCTATTGCTTCAGAGTGGTCTTCCATTTTCTCATCCTGTTTCAGTTCTTTTCTGAGCCTGATCATAAGAAATTCAATTTGCAGATCAAACATCCATGTGAAGTTATACCTCCAGCTCTTGGAGCATCAATATATGCAATTGCCTGCATTGTCTTATGACGGGCTATCTGGGATCTCACTACCCTTGGAATCTGTTGATGCATTGACATCAATGGTCAATGCTGCAGGGATCAACAATTCAGCAGCCGGTGAAGATTCCAAATCAGCAATATCAGGGGGGAGGAGAGTAGTTGGGCAAACATTAGCAATCAAATAATTATCTGAGGCAGCTAATGAATGATGACATAGGTTACGATGTACGCCATAATTCTCCTTCAGGTTATCACAAATCAAGAAAACCAATATCTAATGGTGGACATTTGAGTGGCTCTTCAGCCCAAATCAGGTCACCATCATTGCCATTTGTACCCATACATGGGAGTCAGAGACCACAAGTTCAAGGTCTGAGTGGACATGGGTCAGGCAGGCAAGGATCATCTGGCCCAAGAAGTGGATGATATAAACGACATCGTGGCAGTGGGACCCGATAAGAAAATTGGGTGGAGGGGTAAATATTGTAGATGGAAGATAAGCAAGAGCTGACTGGTTTTTGTTGTCCCAAAGCAGTTCCATAGAAATTAACAGATAGTAGGAAGGGTGCCTAAGTGTAATAGGCAGCCATCCATCTTTTTTGAACACTAACACAATGCAAAAAGTCCAAACATTGAACGTTACTAGAAAAAAAAGGGAAATTCTTTCCATCTTTTCTTTTCTTTTTTGAACTAGCCTTATGTTTTCAAACAATGCATCAATTCGTCTACTGTGTTCTGGTGCAACTCTCCACTGTACTACCTAACTATGATATGCTGAATCATCATAACAAGTTAATTCTAGAGGTTTTCAATTAATGGGCATCAAGAACTCGCTGTTTGATTTTTCAATTGACTACGGCCTTCCATTACATGGACGCAGATTATTACACTTAACAACTTTCTGTCCTGAATTAGAACCGTGGGAACTCACCAGCCATACAAAGAGTAGAGTAGAATGTGTTATGGGCTAGGGTTGTTTTGCTAGCTTGTTTGAGCTCTCCTTTAGTTATCTATTCCACCGCAATGACTGAAGTCATGCTAAGCTTAATATGGTATGGCTCATTCGGTTTAGGTTGAATTAGACAATTAGACCCACCGTGACTGGATTCTTCAGATTATTGTGCTTTTAAATGAAATGATGTAAACCGCAAAGAGGATACGTTTTCAAGCATGAACCAACGATGAAGGGGCGCCTCAGCTTCGTCATTTCATAACATTACATAGAGCGAGAGTACTGTTGGAACAACAGTTATTTGGGCGGACCATAAGACCCACATTTCCGATTAATTCTCTTGAGCAATGGACCAGATTGTAGTTCGATGGTGAATTTGGGCCCCTCACCACCAACGAAATCGCAGTTCCTCCGTTATTTATTTATATATGTATTTATTGCTAATAAGTATTTTAGTTAATCAGTTCCTGTTCCTGTGTGGTCTTGATCTTTTTCTGGAATTCTTTGCCCTTTTTTTCATGCAGACAATATTAATTTGTCGAATCTCATTTCTGCCACGTCTGAATGCTTATCCATTTTCCTCTGGGTTGGTTTCAAAAGCTTGGCCTGTGAGTTCTTCAGTTTGAAGTTCAACTCAGAGAGAGAGAGAAATGGAAATTGTGGGTCCTCTGAAACTGATCATTGCAATGAAGGGTCATCCTGGCACTGGGAAAAGCACACTGGCCCACTCTCTAGCCGCTTCTCTGAGATGCCCTCTGATCGACAAAGATGATGTTCGAGATTGCACTGCGGTAATTCAGGAATCCCACGCATCCCCCTCCACCATCGCAAAGCTTCTCAATGACTTCTCCTACGACGTCATCTGGCGAATTGCCGGCACCCAACTTGCCTTGGGGCTCAGCGTTGTCATCGATTCCCCGCTGTCTCGCCGGTCACACCTTGATCGCCTGTTAGAACTGGAAGCTTTGTATGGAGCCCATGTCATCATCATCGAGTGCAGACCACACGATGAGAATGAATGGCGCCGACGCCTGGAGAGGAGAGGCGCGGGTCCCAGTGTTGCTGCCGGCTGGCACAAGCCTGCCACGTGGCAAGATTTGCAGAAGCTGCTGGACGGGTACGCTGGCTGCTCCGATTATGATGTTGGTGATGTACCAAAGCTCACCGTCGACACCACTGCGCCAGTTGAGGTTGGGGAGCTTGTTTCGGCTGTGCTGCAGTTCATCATGTCTCACTCGTTGCCGGCATCAAGATCCGATACCCATGTAGATAGTTGTTGACTGAATGACTTTGTCACCCACCTCTCCACTCTCACTGGGGTATATCTCCCTCCTATTTGGTTATGCAAGTATCTTTGTTTTTGTTTTCGCCAGAGAAAGAGAGATTTCTGCTTGTCCTCCATGTTAGTAGCTTTGTTTATCCAAGTTCCTCTTTGCTTACGTCCTAGATTTCACAGAGATTCTTCATTGCTCATTCAAAATTCTGCTTCCTTGCTTGTTTTATCTTGATGTAGAGATAGATGGGAAGTAACCTCTTATATTCCACTTGCCACTTGATAAAGGGAATTAAGGCAAATATTGAAACGGAATAGTTTCACCATTGACGAATACAACTACTCTCTCCACTAATCCCTGGAGTGAGAATAGACATCACTATTCATCATACCCCATATATATCTACCACTCACCTCACTTGATGAATCAATAGAACCAAAAGCACCTGAACCTTAGCAAAAACCAGTTAGGGGGCGTTCTACAACTTGAATTCTGGTTCCAAAGACAAATCAAAACATCGGGTTTGAAAATAGATCGTTTTATAATGCTGAGGCCCTGTTTGAGAACACTTAAAAGAAATACTTCTTTTAACAAGTACTTCTTTTAAGATATGGGACCACACATTAATAAGTACTTGTTTTTAAAATACTTATTTAAAAAAGTGACTTGAAATTAGTTTTTTTTTCAGTACTTTTTAAAGTATTTCTCCAACAAAATGAGACGAACCAGTCCCTAATATTTTCTTGTAATACCTAAAACACCCCCACTCTCATTCTCTTATTTTCTTTCCCTCTCTCTCCTTGTCTCTATCCTTCCGCCAATGCGACGTCGACGGCCAATGCACCAGTTGGTGGCCTGTGTACCAACGATGTCGACAACCGGTGTACCAACCAACAGTTGGTGTACCAACAATGTCGACGGCCAATGTACCAATGACATCGGCAGCCGGTGTACCTAACTGATACCGGGCCATTGACAACAAAAATAGTGTTGACCATGAAGTGGGGTCCACATGGACTCTCACTTGTGCACATGTGAGCCTACGTGGGCTCTCTATTGTCATGAAGTGGGGTCCACATGGACTTGTACATATATGAGAGAAGTGAGGGCTAAAACTGTCATTTGTATAAATATAAACACTTATGGGAAAAGTAGCTTACCAAACATTCCCACCCCAATAAGTACTTGAAAACATAATAAGTGATTTGAAAAAGTGGGTTACCAAACAGCCTAAAGGGTTGTTAAAACAAGTACTTCTAAGAAGTACTTGTGAATTCTTTTAATAAGTACTTAATCATCAAACAAGACCTGAATCCCCTTAATTTACAAAAGATTTTGTTTTGAAATGCTAGACAAAGGTGACCAAAATTGTACAATTGACACATGTACGCTGGTAGCTATTGATCTCAAATTCCTAATCAATCAAAGGGAATGCTTTTGAAATACCCAAGTTACAAAAGAAAAAAAAAAAAACTCTAGATAACCAAAATACCCCTAAAATCTAGCCTAAAAAGGGGTGAATAGAGCCCTTAGACAAAAATGATTTAAGATTGATGGGGGAAAGTAATTCCACCTAAAAAGCGATTTAGCTTGTTTTCACTTTGTATCTTCTTCCCCTTCTTGGAACTAAGGAAAAAGAGAACAAAGAAGTCTTTGAACATGAAAAAAAAAAGCATGGTGACCTTTCTTTGAAACAAAGAGCATCACAACAAGGAGACTTCTATTCATACTTCCACCACATTCTTATGCCTTTGTCTTTCTCCTCCTCCTCTTCTCTTTCTCTTGCATCATTTTCCTTGTCTTCTCTTTCCATTCGAACTAGCAAAAAGTGATGAACCACCCGATGAATCACCCATTGTGATTCGCTCATCATTTGTTCCAATCTTCAACTTGTAAGAATAAAGAAAACAAAGGAGATCCGAGATACTAGCCCATGGAAGCAAAGTACAACCTAGAACTGCTTAATCTGAATTGGGCTAACTGGGAGGCTCTATGCTCTTCCCTCACTTAGCTACCTTTTTCGTGTGCTTTAGAAAACAAGCTAAGTGCCATTTTATAACGTCTTACTGTGTGCAATAAATGCTAATAGGAACATTGAAGTATAACCATTTGGTTGATTGAGTCAATCCCCTCCGGATTGAGACAAGTGTCTCATATTAACCAAGGATCTAACCACTTGGTCATCCAATCTAGACTAGGTCAAATGGATATCCACTGACCTAGTAAGAGCTGGAACTAGGATCTCGAAAAAACCAATAATATTGTATCTCTATGCATAAAACATTTTCTAGTAAACAATCAAATAAAATTTTGTATAGAAAATAAATAAATAGATAATAATTTTAAAAAAAAAAAGTGAATGATTGTGCGTGAAGGTGTTGCATAGAGATAACCATGAAATAATCATCTTCCATCAACATGTGGCTTGTCACATGGCCACTGGATATTCCAACATGTTGAGGATCAAACGAAGGCCTATGTCCACTCAACCAACATCTCCCACTTGGCCAGTTAGGCCTAAGATGAATAAATGCCAACCAATTCCATTGCTTTGACGTGCCTTACATAATCTATATTTGCTATGGATTTAGTCAATGGGTCAACAATCATTTCTTTTGTAGGCACGTATTCTACCAGGATCTATTCCGTTGGCAGACATAATATAAGTACCGGTATCGGATATCAATATGTTTCACTTCAAGGCATGCCATGGTAACATTTTAACTGAGTATCTTCATAGTTTTCATCAGCATATCAAGAACTTTCACTGCTTTTGAACCCACAAATCTGTAAGTAATGAACTCAGTATGCACCACAAATTTAGGTACATAGCTTTGCTTTCTTTCTCATCCATGAGGCAATTGATCCTCCTAAGAGGAATCAGCACCCAATGGTGAATTTGTTATCATTTGGATCACCAGCAAAAATTAGCATCACATTAATCCAACACTTCCAAGTCATATGGGTTTGAAGTATTTTACCAACTTCAAATAAGCAGGCATTCTTTTAATGGTTCTCTAAAGGGTTCCTTAGGTATTTACTTACAAGACCAACAACGCACTATATATTAGGTCTTATACAATACATTGCATACATCAAGCCAATTATAAATTTAAGCAGATATGCTTTTCATCTTTAATATTGCTTCATTAATGGGAGTCGTATCTTAATCTGATTATCTAGGAGATTCGAGTCTCTACCCCATTGCTTTCTTTGACATAAATTATCTGAGAATATTTCAGGGGTAGTGCTCTTGTGAAGGAGTTAAATTTCTGGCATTCTTATCTATTTTTCAAGCATCTTACATTTTCGAATTGGTTTTCAATGAATCATTCATTTCATTGATTGTGGACATATCACTACTAACAATTAAGATGTGCTCTACACACAAGGGAAGAATAATAAATATACTCCCACTATTCAAAGAATAAGCACAAGGAATTATGAATAACCCCCCCCCCTTTTTTTAAATTGCATCACAAAATGTGTGGTATCAAATCTTGGAGGATTATTTTAAGCCATATATTGTAAATCAAATAAGCTGAGTAATATATGTTTTTTGATGAAAAGAGATAACTCTCATACAAAAGAGAAAATGAAAAGATACAACCAATAGCATCATGAAGTAAGCTTTGTAACTGATGACAGATAATCCTCGTAATCAATGCTTCTATTAGAGTATATCTTCTTGATATACAAAACTTGCTTTATAATTTTCTATGGATCCCTCAATATTCATTTACACCCAAGGTTCAAAGTATCGATACAATACGCCCTGTATCGGGCGTATCATATCGTATCTTTTTCAAAAGATACGATCCGAAACACCTGTTTCCAGGTGTTTCAAACCCCCAATTTTCTTAATAATAAAAAGCATGTTAAAAGCTTTCCAAAAAACCAAAATTTGAAAAAAACTAAAAAAAAGAGTTTCGACCATTTTTAAGTGTTGATACGATACGGCCGAAACTCGTATCGTATCGATACTTTAAACCTAGTTTATACCCTATAGGTTTTTGTTTTGATAAAATTAATTAATTCCCAAACATAAGGTATGCTTATTTAAATGTAATAGTCCATTATTCCTAATGAAAGAAACATTTTTCTTTGAAGAGGTATTGTATTAGACTCAAAAGTGTAAAGGTCAAGTACTATGAGAATTTGTACAAGAACGATCAGAACTATATTTCCAAAAAAAGGTTCACCCTCCTGAATTTTGCTTTCCAGGGATACATCTTTTATTATCCATTAATACAATAGCCCCATCAAATTTGTAATTAATGAATATGTAACCTTTGATGTATTCACTATATGAGTAGCACACAAAGTACATTCAATGCTCATTAGTATACAAAGGTACTTGCTTCTTTGTTGATTTGGTACAGAAATCATTAAACAAGTTGGGCATATATTTTCCACTATTTCTCTTAAGAGATATTTATTATTTTATTTTACATTTATCTAACTAGATTTTTCTTAACCAAGTTCACATGTCCAAGTCTAGAATCCATAGCACATTCCCTTTCCCTATGTGTTTTCACATTCAAATTTCCACATTCATCTGAAAGGATAAATGCTAATGATTTATTTGATATCTTTCTTTTCCTAAAAAAAGAATTAATTTTCACTAAGACATGGTTCATAACATTAATAATGCATTCCTATTTTGTGTATTCAATCATTAGAACTCAATTTTTCCATTTTATCCTCATATACAAGAGTCTCAATATGCATCATCATCTATATGACAAACACGATAAACATCTATTTCATTAGTAGTCAAAAATGTTTGCTCCCTCTATCATTCAACAAAAGTTTACAATATTAGTTTTTTTTATGTGACTATTCAACGATTTAACAAAGAGGCCAATGTATAATTTTCACAAAGACCCAAGAAAGTGAACCATGCACATTATGATTGAATGAAAAACCTTTTATTTTAAGAACCAATGAGGGAGACCCAAAAAAAATGTTGGGTCTCTTGCCTAGTGGCTAAAAATTAATTGATTCAAAGAGTCCAAATATCAGTGCTTTTATGAAAACACAATAGTAAGTAGGTAGAATATCAATTAACTTCTTAGGAAGCAAATGTTCAAATATAGTGGATTATCAATTGGCTTCCCAACAATCAAATGCTCAAACACCTATTGATCAACTTATTTTAAACCATTATTGATCATCACCAAAAAAAAATAACAATATTATGAGGAAAGATTAGTAGTCAAAAACAGACATGTTATCCTCTAGTGCAACAATTCAATAAAAGAGACACAAATCAAATATATATTCTAGTAACGTGCATCAAATATTTTTAGATTCAAAGAATAAGATCAATTGTTGCAACCAATATGATTTAGTCATCAATATAATTTAATTTACTTTGATTTAAATACAGTAAAATCCACTTGAAAACCAGTTAAAGAAATTTGGGAAATAGAAAAACAGGTAGCATTTAAGAGAGTCAAAATGCACAAAACCCAACTTGAATAGTTTCTATTTTTGAGGCTATTAAGTAGGAAATGAACAGGCCACTAAGCCATGCTTAATTTGGTTTTTTGAATTAAATGTTGAAGATATGAGAGAAAATGGAGACAACTCCTAATATATTGAAAGTCTCTAAAACAGCTTCAAAACTTCAAATGTTTTAGGAACAAGTCTCCTATTTGCAACAAAACTCAATGCAGCCCGTGAATTAGGCAAGAATTCCAATTAAAAACCCCAAACTAATTGGTTATACAAAAACTAATTCAAACCAATAATTCTAAATTGCTCATCCATATGCAACAAACATTTCCTGAGAATAGAATAAATAAAAGCAAAGAGAAGCTTAGCTGTTTTCGCCGAAGTGCCTCAAGCAATCCGCTCTCGGAAGTAGCGATAACCCAATTCACCATCATTGACTCATGCACAACATCAGGTCCAAAATAAATCTTGATTGTTTGCAATTTTGGATGCAATAGGATGGTACCTCAAGAAAAAACAATAGCAAATAATTAATTTGAACGAGAAGAGATGGCAATCTTTAATAATTTGAGTAAGTCAAATCAGATTAGGAAAACGATTAGAGTGAATCACATAATAGAAGAAAACATAAATGGCATTAGGGTAAAATGATTTTCTAACACCCGGTTTGTCCCTTAGTTTGATTCTCTGCTTCAATCTTTGGCCTTTTATTAGACTTCTTCTCTGATGAAGTCTGGTGTAGGGTAGCCATAGGAGCTCAATGTTGCAATAAAACAAAACAGATACTATAGACCATCCTTTCCAAGATGAACACATCTGGCTTTGAGTTCCAGTTCATTAGAAGCCAATGCACAGTGAAGCCAACGACAATGTGTTATCGTTTTATGCATATTGTTGCCCTATGCACAATGACGTTCGACTGAAGCCAGCACACAAAAGAAGATGGACAATCGATACTTGGGCGCTCCAAACAAGTCTAGAGGCTTGAACGGCTTTCTGCATCAAATAGCTCTCAACTTTGAGTGGTATTAGACCTCAAAAAAAAAATGTAAATAATTAATTAAGATGGGTAAGCAAAGAGAGCATGAATGATTCAAGAATCCTAAAAAATAAATGGAATCGAACCAAGAAAAAAAATAACAATTTCTAATACCCAGGATTTGGGACCGATTTCCAGGTTTCGATTCTCTAGGAGGAGCAAATCTTATTCTTAGATGCACAGAGGATAAAAAAACCCAAATATACTTACGATTTCTTGATCAACTCAGATCTGCGAATATGAGTTGTGGTTGTATCCTTGACCTAAGTAAATCACCAATACAGGATTTCATTTGTAGTGGTTAAACGACTGTAACTGGATAAAGGTGAATGAAAAACAAACGTCGTGGATAGCCTTTTCGAGAAAACTGTCGAATTAGGTTTAGAGTCGTCGAAGCTTGTTGTTTGTTTAGAGATGAGAAGAAAAAAAACTCGAACAGGTGCTTCGGTGGAGATAGGCTCAAACTGGCTTTTCAAAAGAATGGTTTAGATCAAATCAATTTTTCCAATTACTCAGTGATGAAGAAGAAGAACTGTTGTTGGAGGCTGCACGGATGGGAGAGACGAGAAGAAACCCTGGAAGTGGTTTTGTTTTCTCTCTCCTCTCACTCTGATGCTTCAAAGATGAGGCACGATCTAGTCAATACAATATCCCAGTCGATGACTTGCTCTAATACCAGTGATAAATCACCCATTGCGATTCGCTCATCATCCGTTCCAATCTTCAATCCATAAGAATAAAGAAAACAAAGGAGATTCAAGACACTAGCCCATGAAAGGAAAGTGTAACTTGGAACTGCTTAATCCGAATTGGGCTAGCTAGGAGGCTCTATGTTCTTCCCTCACTTAGCTGCCTTTTTCGTGTGCTTTAGAAACAAGCTAAGTGCCCTTTTATAATGTCCTACTATGTGCAATAAATGCTAATAGGAACATTGAAGTATAACCGTTTGGTTGACTGAGCCAAGTCTCTCGATATTGAGACAAGTGTTTCAAATTAACCAAGGATCTAACCACTTGATCATCCGGTCTAGATTAGGTCAAATGGAGAGTTGGAACTAGGATCTAGAAAAAATTAATAATGTTATATTTTTATGCGTAAAATATTTTTCGATAAACAATCAAATAAAATTTTCTTGTATAAAAAAATAAATAAATTGATAATAATTTAAAGAAAAAAGTGAATAATTGTGTGTAAAGGTGTTGCATAGAGATAACTATGAAATAATCATCTTCCATCAACATGTGGCTTATCATATGGCCATTGAATATTCCAACATGTTGAGGATTAAACGAGAGCCTATCACTACAAGAAATATGACATTTAGCTACGGGCAAAACCATGGCTAAAGATCAAAAAAACTATAGCTATAGACCTATAGCTACGGTTTCTACAGACAGAAAATTGTAGCCTATGTTCACACGGCTATAGCCTACAGCTACGATTCAACTTATCCGTGGCTATAACCCATTTATAACTACAGTATCTGTCCGTAGCTAAAGGGTGAACACACCATATGAACCTTTAGCCACGGGCTGAACCATAGCTAAAAGAACCATATAGCTACAGTTTTTAAATTGTTCATAGTTATATATCCAAGCCTATAACCACAGACTTTTACAAAACCGTAGCTATAATTCTTCTATTCATATACGGTTTGTTACAAAACCATAGCTAAATGAAGTAACTTACAACCACGGTTTTTTTGCTAAAACCGAAGTTAAATACTCTAACCTATAGCTACGGTTTTTCGACAAACCGTGGCTAAAAGATGTAATATATGCCCAAAATTTCTTGGAAAACCATAGCTAATTGTTTCAATCTATGGAAAATTTATGGCTATATTCCAAATAAAATAGTAAAATGATGACAATTAGGACTACCACCTTAAAGCAACACCTATTTTATTCATACATCACATGAGAATTATATAATAACTTCTAGAAAATACTTATGTAATTGTAATGATTCAATACATGCCACACAATTTGAATACATCCTTTGTTCTACCCAAAAAATACACCCATTGTTTAAAATGTATTACAAATGTCAAATTCCCCTTAATACATATTAAAGTTTACATGACTTTCAAAAAAATAGAGAAATTTTAAATATAAAAGAATTATCCATTGTCTTCAACTATGCTTTAAGAGTCACTCGTTGCATCTTTAACCTACAAAGAAATTTTTGTTTAATGCAAGATAAATTTTGAAATTCTAATTAGATGGGCTTGGTGCACTTGTTTGATGATTTTCTTATGAGAAAAGAAAAGAAGTTACATGTAGGTTATGATATTGACTTCAAATTTCTTATATTTCAAAGTTGTGTTTTACTTCATGTTTAGATATTTCTTTACATGGTAAGACATTTTAAGAAGGATGGCATACACAAGAACTTCAGTAAAGTTTAACTTTTACTATTATTATTGTTATGGGTTTCTTCACCGAGTATGATGAATGGTCAAAATGGAAGCATGTAATCAATTCTGCTCTTCTCACTTTCATCAACTGCAACACAACCACAACCCTGGAGGGCAGGGCACTAGGACAAATTCAGGAGATATAGCAAGTTCCAACAAGACAAAATCAACTTGCTGGACCTGAAAGGGAGAATTTGCACAAGGCAACAAATAAATTGCATGTATAATTTATTATCAAATTCAAGAAAGAGAGAATCTAGCCAGTATAATTCAAGAAAGATCTATGAACCACCTAATTCCTGATAGCTTATGACCATTGTTTCATCCAAAAGCTTTTAATGAATACTGAGGTGTGCTGATATTAATTTATGTTTCTATATGGAAGATTGGTTATGCCTTGACCATATTGAGGAAAGATAACCAAAGCAAAGAAGCCAAGGATATATAAGGTATCTGAAGATAGAATAAATCATAGATCCAAGTTGAGGTCCTGCTGAAATGAATGACTGACTTCAAAGGACAAAGGACACCCAAAGTTGACAGGTTAAAGAGTAAAGATGGTTTTTATTAAACATAATAAATTGTTTGCTGATTCCTGGATTGATTGTCACATTCAGTTTAATCCTAGAAATCAAGATCGTCCAATTCATGGTTATCATGAGCTAGACAGTATGGGCTTTTAACTTTTCAACTTGTATGGTGGGCTATGAATTATTTTAGGGCTTGCTAAATGAAAAGACATGGTTTGCTTTGTAGTTTGTTGGTTAAGCAATAAATAAGCCTATTCAATATTATAAGCTCTATTTACTTATAAAAAGATTAACAAATAATGACTTTCAGCCCAATGGTAATGATGACTTCTTCTTAATCTTAATCCAACCCAAATGGAAACATTGGTCTTGGGAGGTTAAATTAGAACAAGAATTGGTCTGATACAAACCGAATCTATCTTATGATAATCTGAACCAATGGGTATGATCATGAATCAGGATTAACCGCATTGTACTATAGAACTTCAATATTTATAGATTCCTGACTTCCTGTTAAATCACAAAAATAACACTCAAGAGACCAGAGGATACATTCTACTCACCATCCAAAGCATATGAAACATGTAGGTGAAGGTTCATCCATCCGGGCAGCCCAACCATACTTGCCATAATTAGTTTCCCTCCTACAAGGATGACATTGTTGCAAAACTTGGTTAAAACTTAAAACTGAGTCCAGAGAAAGATTTTAGGAACAACTCACAATATAATGACGCAGCATCTAGATCACAATTACCTAATTCATGCATTAGCTTGATCCAAGTCCATAGCTTGAATGAGGTTTTCTAAGAAAAAGTTTCTATTTTGGTTAGTTAAACAACAATGACTGGTTTTAATTACTTGAAAATTAAAGATCCAAGCTCATTATAGGAAGTACTACTTCAAGTTATTAACTCAATCGAACCCCAACATAAATCCTCATGTATGTCTAATTTGAATGATTTTTTCTATGCAAGTGCATATCAAAAAGAACAATAGTACATAAGAAATTAATATGCTATTAACCAATCACAAGGAGATCCCTTCAATATCTCTCTCATCCCAATCCCAACGAAGAAGAATTCACCTTAATAATAAACTACTTACACTTTAAAAACTCAAATAGTGAATTTTCACAAATTGCACTTGCTATTAACACCAAACAAGGTTTTGAATCCACCAACCCATGAAGTGGCCCAAATCACTCTCCTTGGTGTACAAGCCCATTGATTACAATTTATTAGCATAGCCATAGTAATAGCATAGATCCATGGACCCAGACCATTAACCCAGAGATTTTTTTCCTAATCCCAAAAAAGAACATGAGTAGGTTCTGATTCTTTGAGCTGAAATATATTGCCATCATATTATCATGAGTAGAGTGCATAGATTATAGAGAATAGTCCATTTATTTATTATTATATTTATAGACCCCTTGTGCTGATTGCTGCTACCCCAACCCATGGATATAGGCCCCTTATACTCTTTACCTTGATAAGCAAGTGCAAGTGGCTAGAGAAAATGAAATTAATCAAAATGAAGAAGACAAATAAGTGCAAGTAGACAAATGGATATGTGATTCAGAAACCATGTTCTTACCTAAAAGCTTGATGCAAAAAAATCATATCGGAATCTATCTACATTCATGCATATGCTAAGAATATTGTAGACTGTAGACCTGATGCTACATTTTATAGACAATGGATGACACAACTAGGTTTCAAGTTTATTGACTTTGTTTCTACCTAACAAAATATGATTAGGGTTAGGCTCCTAAACAAAATTAGTGTTAAATTAATTCTTAAGGTTGCGAATGAAATTATTATCTAATATATGGAGTAATTGATTTCACACAAGTACTATGAAAAACTCATGGAGTCAAGGTGAACTGACCTAGCTTTTACCTGTTCATAGGATGATCACTTCCATCAAATAAAATTTTTATAAACTGACATCGATTTGATGGACCACTCAACCCATTTTAGTGTCATTTTAAAGCTGAACTTAACCAATTAATATAACTACTCCCTAACTTAAAGGAAGCTTTATCAATGGGAGTTGCAGGTCCCATTTTGCCCAAGCTGGGAGGGATTTGAACTTCATATACTTGGATGTACAAGAAAGATGAGAGGAGAAATGCATTTGATTTAATACTGAAATGGGAGGAATTTGAAGCATTATTGGAACAATGCATTTGATTGAATACTAAAATGGGAGGATAAAGTTTGCACTCCAGTTTAGTTAATCATGGAGATACTTGTATTCCAAGACAATGTCTATAAAATCCTATCTATTATAAAAACCACTGAAATTAGTTCATAATAACAAGAATCGTCATAGAAGATGTTATCAACAAGTTGCTATATATGAACATAAATCAAGTGTCTGTAATCTAAAAATGCTTTAACTATGCACACACTGAAACTCAAAAAATTTTCTCAAACCATTTCAGTCTCCAACCTTGATTTATATATATATAGAGAGAGAGAGAGTAGAGTAAAAGTATAAGGGAAACAGACACTAGTTATGCATAGTTTATTTTTCCTTTTTTTTTCAATTGAGTTGTATGAGCATCGGCTTCTGTGAATGCATGATATTGTACGATTTGTTTCCTTGGTTAATTATTGATCAATAGGAAGCTTAATATGAGAAGAAATTATTAAACTTTCAATTGAACTAAAACAGGGATGAATAAGGAAAAGTTCCTGAACAAAATGATTGAAAAGGAGTGTGTTGTTAAACTACTAAACATGAAGAGAAACCTCCGATTGCTCTACTAATGTTTATGTTTTGAGCGGGACCTCTCTAGACAATAAGGTGCTCTGTTAATGTTTATATTGTAGTAGGCTGCCCAGTAACATGTTTAAGGTCCATGAGCCTTCTACCATAGTGAAACCAGTGGTTGGGGAACGTTGGATGAACCTTCTACCAATTTTGTATCACAATCTAGAATAAGAGTTACGAACGAACACAATAAAAGAGATATTACAATCACATTTAACTGCAGGAAGCTCTAATCTCAGGGGAAAAGCAATAAAGAGGGGAAAAACATTGCCGAAAACATACCTAGACTTAAATTAAACACACGTACCTAGACTTTGATTAGATCTACCAGTGCATTTGAGAGGGAGCAAAAAATATAATAGAAAACATAACAAGGAAAGAAAACCAACATAACAGAAAATACCTTCTCTCTCTAACCTTCTTCTTTGTCCTATCTGTCTATCTCTGTTCTCTCCCTTTCTCTTCTTTGTTCAATCTTATTATTTTTGGACTTGAACGCAGCGGTAGCGGAACCTACTCAGCCCTCTCTCTATAATCTCCTTCTTCTTCGTTCTCTTTGTCTCTCTACCTCTATTCTCTCCCTTTCTCTTCTTTCTTCGGCTAATATAATTCTAGGGTTTTCCTTTCTAAACTTGAACGCAGCAGTAACGGCACCTCCTTTATCACCCTCCTTTGCTCTCTTTCTCGATCTATCCCTTTTTCTTCTTTGGTTGCGCGCGCGCGGGCAAAGTAATTTTTAGGGTTTTCTTTTTTTATTTGAATTAAGGGACTGTATGGTCAGGTTTCAGGTGTGGATCCGAGTAGGCGGGTAGGATCGGGCATCCAGATTTAGCCATTTTTTGGTATCTTTCTACACTTTCTAAAATTATTTGGTATTTTTCTGCATTTTCTATTATTTTCTGTAATTGTTTGGTATTTTTTGCAGTTTTTACAATTTTTTGTGCTTTTCTGCATAATTTTTGCATCTTTCTGGTGTTTTCCGTGCATTTCTTGCATTCTTTTGAATTTTTTTGCATATTTTCTATTTTTTCTACAAAAGTTGTGAATTTTCTGTAATTTTTCTTCAATTTTCGTAATTTTTTGGTATTTCTTGACTTTTCTGCAATTTGGTATTTGTTTGTATTTTCTGCAATTTTCTACTATTTTTTGCATTTATCTACAATTTTTTCATTTTCGGGTATATGAATTGACTTTACTCGTTTTTGTCACATTGTAGTCTTGAGAGAGATGATTCTTTCAAAAATATTTTTTTCCCGACTAACTTTAATTAAAGCATGGATAAATTTAACCTCCATTTCGATATTCAAACCAACTTTAATTAAAACTGAGAGTACAATTAATAGTTGAATACAAATACGTAAGATTAATGAATAAATTGATAAAAATATTAATTACATTTGTAAAATAAATATAAAAAGTATCACATAATAAAATTTATTTATATAATTATTTTCAATTTAATTATAACTTAACTTTATAATTAATTAATTTTAAAGTTAATTGATAAAAAGTTAAATAATAATAACATTTCTATACTTACTTTCAAATCAACTATAAGTTAATTAGTTTTAAAACTAATTGATAAAAATGTAAACTTTAAAACTAGTAAAAAAAAAAAAGAAATTTTGGCAACGTTTTTCTCCCCTTTTAACGACGTTTGTGTCTAAAAGAAGAGGAGGAGAGAAACTCGGTTGCATATATGTCTTGTCCTTTGATAAAAGAAGAAGAAGAGACCCATACTTATTCTTTGTTCAATTGTTTGATTGGAAGGGTGATCTCAATAGTAGATAGGGAATGAGAGGGAAAAGGAGGTTTTCGGTGCACATGAGAGAAGTTGAATAGAGAGGGAAAGGGTTTCTTGTGCACGGGAGAGAGTTCGCATCAATTATTTTAGCGGTCTTTCAAATTTTTTACTTCCATTCAATCTCAGCCGTTTAATTGAATTCAATCTCAACCATTTATAAAGAAAAAATAAATTTATTTAATATAATTGCACTAAGCCGCTAATGTTTTAGTCATTTAATTATATTAATGTCTTATTAGTTGCTTAATCATTTATCATGGTTATTATATTATTTCACCAATAACTAATAGTTTTTGTTAATTATTTAATTATTTGATCATTCTATCATTTACTTATTTAACAATTTCATTGAATATTTTATTAATTATGTAATTATATTTTAAAAATTTTAATTATTTAATGATTTTTACTAGTTATTTAATAAAACAAAAATTAACTACAAATTTCTAATAGTTTTCATTCAGTTGGTTTGATTCAATTTGGTTAGAACTAAGAACCTAACATTTAAAAAAAAAAACACTAAGAACCTAACTAGCATTTCAACTTATCGATTCTTATGAACCACATTGAACCAAACTAGATGTCATAACCAAACTGAATTTAATATAATTTGGTTTAATTTTTTGTTCGGTTTGGACCCACTTATATTAGTATTCATAAACTCGTGAATAATATATTATTATTAATACGTATAATAATATATATCACTATTTATAAACTTATATATATATATATATATATATATATGCTTCAATGGGCTACACAACAGGAGGTACCATATCCCCCAACCCTAGTGGCAATAGAATTTGATCCTAGGTCTTTGCTACAACGACTAGAGATCCTACCAACTAAGCCACCATCAAACCAAGAATCAAATAAATTAGACTAAATTTTCTTATTTAGTTTGGTTTGATTTGGTTTTCATTTCGGTAACCAAATTTGAGTACCCCTAGCTTTCATTGCTTGTGGCATGACATTTGCTTTTTGAGATGAAAAGTGCAACACCAAATATGCCATGACCCATGCCTTTGGTTGTAGTGTGTTTGTTGTCTCTATGTCATTAGTGAATAAAGGTGAATGGGAATGGTTGGTCATTGTGTTATAGACTAAACTTGGATTTTGGTCACTATGACCTAAATAAGATAATGTTGCAACACAAAAAGGCTTCACTAAGAGGGGAGAATAGAAGAAATCTTACTATTGGGTCGGATTTGAATCAATTCAGGACTAGGTGGAACCAGTTCCAAACCGATAATAATCGAGACAATATATCTAGAACCAGAGTTAACTCATCAGTTTTGATTCCTACAACCATAACCAACCTAATCAGTTCATGAATATTGGGTTTGTCGAGTTAAACCTGACCCATCGAATGCCCTATTTCTATGTAATATAAAATAACATATATATTATCTATAATATACATATAGTTAAATATATGTGGGTCAAGTTAGGCCCAAGGCGGGTTTAAAGTATTAAGCCCAACCCTAAATTTTGGGGCTCTAATGAGGGTCCGAGCATCGACCAGGGCTTAAACACAAAATTTAGGTCCAAGAGTGAACTTTTCCAACTCACTAAAATGATCACCCTTGTTTTATGGCAAAAATAACAGGGTAAGGGGCATTCAGTACTTTAAAACACATAAGTAGCAAAAAATTTACCCAAGACCAATTCATTAGTTCTTGGGTTAGACCAGTTTGGTGGATAGTTTTGGCATTTTTTTGGAGTAAATAGGGTTAGGTGTATGATTGAATTGGTTAAAGGTTGGGTCATGGATTAACAATAATCTGATTAGCTGGTCTCGCCCGACTTTCTAAACATTGGTTAGTGTTATATGTTTTCTTATATATAGAATAAATAATGTTGTTTTGAAATATATAGAATATATATAGATATATACTGATTTATTTATATTTTATTTTAGTTTTTCATCTTTAACAAATAAAAAAAGTTAAAAATTACACTTTGAGGCAAAAAAATTGGTAAAGTGGTTGAAATAATTTATTAGTTATTTATGAATTTAAATAATTTATTTTAATTATCAATATTATTTTCATTCATGGTAATTAATTTACTATTAGCGGTTTTCATATTTAGTTTATTATTTTCTATTAATTATTAATTTACTTAAATAATTAAATTAATTTTTGATGATTAGTTTTAATTAGTCAAATAATAATTAATACTTATTTATTTCTATTTTAGAAATTATTTTCTTTTTATTAATGTACTTATGAAATTATTAATAACCTATTTTCTAGTTTAATTAAATATTTTAAATGAATATTATATGATTATTATTTATGAGCTAGGAATAAAATGATTGTAACTAAAGAAGATTAACTTCGTAATTATAGCCACGGAATTTTAATTATCCGTGGCTATAGTGATAACTAGCTTTTTAGCCACGGACAGAATAACTTTTAACCACGGACAAATTGTCAATAGCTAAAGCTCAACTTCTGTTTTTGTAACTTATAACCACAAATACATTATAACTGTGGTTATAAATATCTTTTAGCCACGGACAGAACAATTTTTAACCGCCAATAAATTGCCCATGGCTAAAGCTCATTCTGCTTTTGTAACTTTTAATCATAGATACATTATAACCATGGCTATAAATATCCTTTAGCCACGAACAGAATAACTTTTAACTACTGTCCGTAGCCAAAGCTCAACTTTTAACTACAAACAAATTATCCGTAGCTAAAGCTCAACTTCTGCTTTTGTAATTTATAACCACGGTATATTACAACCGTGGCTATAAATATCTTTTAGCCACGGATAGAATAACTTTTAACCACGGGAAAATTGTCCGTAGCTAAAGCTTAACTTTTTGCCACGGACATAAAATTGTCTGTGGTTATATCCCATGTTTTAGCTACAGTTTTTTCTGACCGTAGCTAAAGTTCCGTAGCTATATCCCCGTTTTCCCGTAGTGTATGGCCATTCAACCAACAAAAAAGGGGCCTTGACTGACTTAATCTAAGGAGAAGCCACCCACTTGAACACCTAGCTAGACAATGCCCAGTCTAAATCCTCTTCCCCTTCCTTTTATTCTTCCTATTAGAGCTCATTCAGTATTGTTAGGGCTCATTAGGTGGCTTGAGATGAATCTATGGGACCCAATAGGTGATTGGGACTTTGCTGTGGGTAGAGTCCTAGATTGACCCTAAGACTCTTATTGAGAGGAGTGCATAAGTTGGTTAAAGGGCAGCAGCTGGTTTTGCAAGTCAAAGGTTGATGGAGGATTTAGTTTTAATCCTTTGTTGAGATTGAAGATCCCTCTCTAAGTGGTTGTAAATCTCTGTAAATAGACCACACACACAGCTTTTCAAAAAAAAAAAAAAAAAAGACAAAACAGTTAATTGGAGAACTGACAAAAGTAAGATAATTGAAAATAAACTACACATATAACAGTCAGTCTAGTGCATTTCATTTCACTGTCATGGGAGTGAAAAATGAATTGTCCCTCTGAATGCGAATGCTTGTAGTAATCTAATTAATAACAAAATCAAAATTAAAAGAAAAACATAAAAGCAGCAATCCACACACGTTCATCCAACTGGATATATATGGTGTTTGAGATTTGAGCAATGGTGGCAGCAGCTATGCATTCTTTTCTTAGAAATATCCTTTCCTACGCTTGGTGAATCTGTTTAGCCCATAGGAGGAGAACAACATGTCTTTGAAGACAGGAAATTGGCTTAATGCAGCGAATGCCAGAACTGGGATAATAGCTAGAAGGGCGGGTGGGAGCATAACCTTCACAATCCCATTACGAAAAACCATGAAAATGGTAGTGATGAAGGTGGCTATCATGGCTGACACAGAGATGTAGAGAAATAAAAGACCCATGCTTAACATGCGAGGCAAGTGATGTAGGAAGTCGTCTCCTGTTTGGTGTGAGATATAGACGGATAGGAAAGACAACAAAGAAGCAGAAGCAAAGAACAGTGAGATCATAGTTGCTATAACAACATTGTAGAAATGGTTGTGATTAGTAAACTTGATGTGGATTTCGCCTGTATCAGCTTTTCCGGTGCCGGAGAGGGATGGTAGAGATAATGCTGTTGAAAGCATCACCGAGGCAACAAGTGCGGCCACAACCATACCCGAGTTGGCCGTGTCCTTGAGCCACTGCTTTGCATCATTCCATAACTCTTTATGCTCCTCCATGAATAGCATTGCAGGCGTCTGACCCTTGTTGTTTACAGAGTCTTGAAGGGTGGGTGGGACTGTATTTCCTATTAACTGCAGCAGAAGTAGTAGTTGATTATGTCCATTAATAATAAATTATTATTAGTTAGAGAAATAATTATTATATTTTATTTTACTCTTTCTAAATAGAAGAAATAGAAGAGAAAAATCAGCGTTCGTTTAATTTACGGTTAGAATCAGAATCGGAATCGGAATCAAAATCTTTTTTAATCGAAATCAGAATCGGAATCGGAATCAGAATGCCATTCCAACAGGAATGAAAATGTAATTCCGATTCTACTGCCCAACCAAACAGTTAAAATTACCTTGAACCACCGTAACTCGTTCTGCAACTCCTTGGCTGGACTATGTTTTTGATTGAGTCGATCAATGGGCGCCCGTTTTGCAGTTATATGCAATATGTTTTCCTTTTCTGAACTACGATATCTGACCATTTTTTGTCTTGGGAGATCCATTGAATCAATAAGGTTGAAAATCTTCTTTCGGCGGTGAATAATCGCTTGATGGATTATGCCCAAGTCATTATCGTCAAATAAATATGCAAACTGAGGACAATATCTGAGCATCTCCGTAACAAATACAACATTCCCAATTCGAATGGCGGAGAAAATGGTTGAAGTCATCAGTGCTTTGCTCTGGGCATCATTGATGTCTATTACTGAAATTTCCACACAAATTTTGTCCAGTAACCGAAGAGCATTGGGATATTGCAAATCTTCTGGGTTTATTTTCTTCAGACATGTGGTTGGTGCTGCAGAGAAGAGCAACAGAAATATATAATTAATAATTGACAAATGGTATGGGAAAAATTTAGAGATATTTTAAAAATTAATATTAAATTTAGAGATATTTTACTAGTATTCTATTGAATTATATATCCACATCAAATTAATATTTATATGTCAATAAAGTATGTTTGAATTTCATATATTTACTATAAAGAGTTGTAATTTGAAATATAATAGAAGTTATTTTGAAGTCATTTTATTTATGATATATATAGTATTAAGTTTTTAGTTTGTTTTGTTAACAATATATAATAATCAGATTATTTTTATTTATGATATATAATATTGTTAACAATTTCCATATCCAATCCAAGTTTGATTTAAATTCAACTCCAAGTGAGTTGGAGTAGGGTAAGCCAATGTGCAAGTGCCTCAGACTCGGTTCGCAAAATACTCAAACTCGGCTCCAAGGTTATCGAGTTTAGTTGAGTTTGACTCGAGTTGAGTAGTTAGCTAAGCCGAGCTAGAGATTTATAATACTCGGTTCGAGTCCATTGCAGTCCTAATCGAGCTTTTAATAAAACAGTATTTTTCAATATATTTTTTACAATATAAATAAATATTCGTTTTTGATATTAATTTATTTATAACATAAATAAATAAAATTGTATTCAAGTTCATAAAATATTTCATAATATTGATTTATTTATAAATTTTAATGCATAATCATGTTTTCTAATATATTTTTATTTATAATGTTTTAAATATTAATTTATTTATAATTTCAATAGGAGTTTATTTATAATTGGCTAGAGCCAAGTCGAATTTTGAGCTCAAGCATCCCAAGACTCGGCTTGGCTCAGCTCGGTTACACTCCTAGTCTTCACGACCTTTGAACCAATTTTCTATTTGAGTTAAGAAATTAACAGAGGTTGTGTTTGGATAAGCTCACAAAACCCAAAATTTAGGCTTTGTGATTTGGGGTTTAAAAGTATTTCGCCTTCGGAATATAATGTTTTTAAAAGAAATTCTTACCAAATTTTGAAAATGCTTTTTGGTTTCATTTTGTCTTCTCACAGCCCAAATTTCAAAAGCAAAAGCTTGTGCAAATAGAGCCTAGGATCTGATTTGTAATTAAATGGGTACGACACGGTTTTATCTTATTTTGATTTCAAATTTTGGCCCTTGACCACCTTTTTGAGGGAGAGCCCTCTTGTTGAGGGATGGCTTTTGTTTCTCCTTGACCACAGGGTTTGAAGGAGAACCCTGATGTTTCTACTAAAATCTGACCCACCAAGTTAACCATTATGATACCAGTCAAAATAGAATAAGGACAACTTTTCGCTCCTAATATCAATAACAATAATAAGAGTTTTAATATAATAATTAAAGCATGATAACTTTTTTGAAAAAAAATATCAAATAACCGCACCGCAATACATTCCTCTCTTCAAACAGGTAGATCTTCAAAGGTAGATTTGTGCGGTGGCGACATTCAAACGGAAGATCTAAGCATCAGAGAGAGAGAGGGTGGTGGTGGTGGTATGGCGACAAGATCTGAGTGAGATAGAGGGCGGTGTAGCAGCGGTGCAGTGGCCGGAAGATCTGACGAGAGAGGTAGGGAGAGAGAAATTTGGTGCACAGAGATAGTCGGTGTGGTGTAGTGGGTGGAAGATCTGCACAGAGTGCCACTGTTTGGTGATCCAGGAGGAGGAAGAGGTGAATGGTGCATCTCCTACTTCTTTTTTTCAAAAAAGAGTTATCCTGTTTTGGAAATTATATTAAAAGAGTTATTTTATTGATATTAGGGACAAAACATCCGGTAGAATCCCTCTTATTTTCCAAGGAAAGGAAAGAAAAAAAAGCTTTTGCCATAGATAAAAGACGGGAAGAAAAAGGGCACACACCTTCCATTTCCTCACAGGCTTGATTTAAATTTTCTTCATCTTGATTTCTGCCCCGACCGTTACAAAAGAACTTCAGATTTAAACCTTCAAAACGGACCAAAAAAATAAATATTGTACTTCAATCTTGCTAGACATTTTTAAAGGAAATAATTTTTATACACAGACGAGAGAGAGAGAGCCACATGAATAGATGCGTCGTTGAAAAAACCAACTGGATCTTCGGAATGCAGAAGTATTTCGAGCGAGTGAATGCACGGCTGTTTTCCCATGGATGTCTTCGGTCAAGACTAAATTTGGAAATCGATTGAATATATCTAAAGCCTCATCTGCATGTTAGAAATAAAATGAATACAAAGAGTAAGACCTGAGAGAGAGAGAGAGAGATTCATTAATATAACCCTAACTAATTTAGGTTGAGTTGGGACCAATCCAGTAGGCTGAGTTCAAGTTAGGGCTATATGGTAACATCTGAAGTCACTGAATTGAATGATTCAGTGCTTTATTTTCAGTCGATAAGATTACTAAAAAATAAAATATTGGAGTACAGTAATCATCCTAGGATTCAATCCAGGCATGGAATTCGAAACTCCTATCCATACTTATCCACATGACACTATAGTTGTACATTCGGAACATCTCCTATGAATGATAATATGTAAGTGCAGAAAATATTTAGGGGTAATAGCATATAAGGGCAATTTTTAGGGTTTAATATCAATAAAAGTAATACATTTAAAAAAAATTTCAAACATAGGTTAACTTTTTAAAAATAATATTAATAAAGGGCAAAAACATTGTTCATATTCTTCTTCTTGCCATTTGTTCACTAGAGCTGCCGCCCACCACCACCCACCACTGCTATCCACTGTTGCTCATTGCTGCCTCTACCTACCTCTACCTTCTCCTCCGGTAATGTTGCTGGAGGTGGCCAGAGGTAGAGGTGGTAGCGGCGACAATGGTGGTCATTTCTCTGTCCAATGCCACCACCTCCGCTCATCTCCGCCTCCACCTCCGACAATGTTGCCAGAGGTGGGTGGAGACAGAGGTGGCGGCGGCGGCGAGGGGCAGAGGAATGATCACCAGTGCCGTCGTCGCCAACTCTGCCTTGCCGGAGGTGGAGGTGGAGGCAGCGGTGGGTGGCTGTAAACGGTGGTGGCAGGCAGCGGCTCTGGTGAACAAATGGCAAAAAGAAGAAGATGAACAGTGTTTTTGTCCTTTATTGATATTATTTTTAAAAAGTTAACCTATTTTTAAATTTTATTAAATATATTACTTTTATTGATATTAAACCCCAAAAGTTGCCCTTATATGCTCTTATAAATGTAGTGAGGCATGGGTAGGGGGTCCAACTCATGAGCGTGCTATACAATACACTACTCCAATGAATCCTTGATGCTAAAGCACAAAGCATTCAGTTCAACTACATTCCCTTTACAATGACAATGGGTTTTTAAAACTAAGGGGTTGTTTGATAATAGCTGAAGTGGCTAAACTGATCAGAAAGCGTAGCCCATTTATGATATAATATATAGATTCCTCTGTTTGTCACTATTCCCAACTATACAATCCAATAAACAATAAACAATAAACAATACAATCAATAAAAACCTCAATTTATTGTACGTACCGAAAAAATTGACGTTGATCAATGAAGTAAGAAGCGTAGCCCGGTTTTGGTCGATCTCTGCACTCACACATTCATAATCTTTTGGTTTTGCTAACCCTTTGAACTTATCTTCCTCCTTAAGTGTAATGGGGCATAAATAAGCCACCAAATCCTTGTGACGGCACTTGGCTGCCAAGGCAACGGCCGTCATGTTTTCGAACTTCATCAGCACCAGAGCCTCCACTTTATTCACAAGGACCTTTGCAATTTGTAGTTGTTCTTGTATGACAGCAAAATGGAGGGCTGTTGCTTCGTTGAGTGCCCGTTTCTTTACACTTTCTTCATCCATCCTGAGCAACAGCTCCTTTACAATACTTTCTTTTCCAAACTTAGCTGCAATGTGAAGAGGGGTTTCTCCATTCACTGTGATTCTAGCGGTCAGGGTTCCTCTATTCTTGTTTACAAATTCTTCCACTTTACTCCATTCACCTGTTGCGATTGCATTGAAGAAGGGCAAACACCATGTATAACAAGTGCTCACTTTCCCTGCTAAAGCAATTTATGTTAGAATAGTTTGTTTGGTCAATAGTACATAATGGTCAGGTGATGTAACTTAAATACCTACTAGCTACCATGGCACAAACTGGCCAGTCCGGATCTGGTAGGCGCAACATTGTAAGTATGTTTAATGAGTATTTAGAAATTTTTTTGACATTTGTCCCTTAATTCAAATACCTCAGCCTAAAGATTAAACCCACTTTTGGCAGTTGTCAGAATATTTATGAAGTACTCATTGAACGTGCTTAAGTACCATATTGTGCCGATTAGATCCGGTCTCCCAACTGGCTAGGTGTTCAGATCTTTTACCCGGTGGGTGGCTGTGGTGTCATGTGGATATGTAGGAGATTTGGAGTTGCTGGCTTGTATACAAATTTGGTTGGGGCAAATTTGAAGTTGGGTATAGAAATTGATGAATTTTGCAGTATTCTATGATATTTCAAAAAATAAACAAAAAAATTTGAAATTGGGGCAAAAAGACTAATATGGGCAGATGCGTGTCGAGATAAATACCTTTCCATCTTGGGCCGAAGTCATCCATTTTCCCATACATTACAGCTAATTGGTCCCAAATAACCTTAGCTGGGGACAGTGATTTAATGTATGGATGGATCTTGCGATCACAGGTCTCTTCGATTTTCATCAAAACTTTTAAATCTTGTTCTACCCAACCATATTCTGCCTCTTCTGGTTGAGGTTCGCTGATGTGATGCCAGAGTCCCTTTTCAGACAGATACTCTTCCATATTTTTCTTCCAACTCTTATAATTGTCTCCAGTTAGCATAGGAACATCTTCTGTCGAAATCATGTAAAGAGAAAAATATGAATAAATAAAAATAAGTAAGGGGGTCATGAATATTCCAGATCTCATCATAACAATTCTACCCACACATATTCACATGACATCGCAGTCACACATGAAGAATATATCATCCTCTTACATTAGAATATCTGTATTATATAATGCCAATACTTGTGTTGATAGTGGTCTCATAAAAGTTAAATAATATAATACATTATATATAATTAATATTTGTACATGTACATATCATATATTCTTACATTGTTTAATATTTAATTTCAATTGATAGTGGTTCAATTCAAAAAGTTCTCTCGGGTTGGGCTTAGCACTAAGTTACAAATAATACATGCTCCATAGCTACACAAGTTCCAGCAACCCAAGCTCGATCAGGGCTTTGCCACTTTTATCCTTATGATGAGATGGTGAAATTGAAAGATAAACTTTTTATTTTTGAAAGAACAATGTACCTTGACTATGAAAGCCTTGACAAATTTTGAATTGAAAACTATTTATTTTTCGGTAATTGTTTTAAAAAAAATGTTTGATTACAGTTTTTTGTCATCGAACATGGGACTAGGTGATGTTTCAATTTGAGCCTATGGTTTTTGTGCGATTCATATTGACCAATATTAAATTTTTTGGCTTGGTCATGGCCTTACCTATTTCCACCCTTTGTCCCATACATAAGCCACATTTAATATTGTACATATTAGTTTTTGGACAAAACAACATGTGGCACACTAAGAAACATGGGGTTGACAATTCTACAATATTCCTAAGTATTGGTCAATATGCATTAGCATTAATAATGTATTGATATTGTATTGGTTCTGTATAGTACATGATACAGATTTGTAATAAATGAATTTGTTTGAGGCCCTACAATAAGTGTATAAACTCCTTAATTCCTTATTAAATCTAATAACTCTCAAACTCTCAATTATCACTTCCTCTTGTTAAGGATGTTATAAAGTACTCCCAAATCTATACTATTAAAAGTTTGAATGATAGTGTGGAACTTTTGCTTGACTAAAATACCTTTTTTTTTTTTTTGAATTTGACCCTTTATAATTATAAAGACATAAATGTAATTTGAACAATCACTTTTCTCATTTAAATATTATATTTAAGGTATTAATTCCCATTAGCATTCACTAAACCATAATATTGACTAGAATATCTCTATTTCTAAATTTGATCATTCTCTAATTTTGAGAGCACAAAATGTAATTTTAGTTATTACATTTCTCCTCATTTAATTCTCTCATTAAGTCTTATATTTAGGGCATTAACACCCATGACTATAAAAATACAAAAAAATAAAAAATTGCAGAAAACATTTGGGTACATCTCTAATATCATATATTCAACATATTACACAAACAAATAAAAATAATTTTTATAAACATAAAAATATAAAAAAATTATAGAAAAGTTTGGAAACATATTATTTACTACCATTATCAACACCATAAAAATTGCAATGTGTAAAGCATGTGCATACTAGTTCAAATAAGTCCCTCAATCAGTTCCCACTTCTCATTAAGTGACAATGCTTCAACTAAGTATACTAATTTAATTTTGAATCTCATCTAAAAATTTAGGTGTCATGTGCAATTGCAAGTTTTTAAACTCTAGCCTGCTGGCCATAAGAAAGACTAAACCCCTTAACGTCAAGATACACCACAAAAGTTGGAAGTGAAAAAAAAAGGTTATACCACAAAAGCTACTAGATAAAGTAACATGCATTTTGTTTTGTTTTGTTTTTTTTTAAATGAAGTTACAGACAATTTAAAATTTTGACTTTTCCAATTCATGTTTATAAAACCAAAACATTAAAGAATAATGAAAATAAAGTATATGGATGTACTCTAATCTTTTTAAGTTTTCAAATTTTCTAAGTACTTCAAAATAGATTATAATTTACACAAAACTTAAAAAGATTAGAGTACATCCATATACTTTATTTAAATATTAAAATTAATATACACATGGATGTACTATGTAAATTCAAATAAATATAGTATAAGTGTCAAGTGACTATCAAGATGGTATAAGCAATTAAGCATAGATTATGCATTTCTTCTATGCTTAATTGCTTATACCATCTTGATAGTCACTTGACACTTATACTATATTTATTTGAATTTACATAGTACATCCATGTGTATATTAATTTTAACATTTATCTGGACATATATCTAAAATGCATTTTATCACTTCTCTTAATGTTTTCTTTCTGATACACTACATTTTTGACACTTTCAACTTTGAGCCTTAGTTTTATAGCATTTTTTAACCTTTTTTGGAGGGACAATATTTAGAGTACAAAATTCGAAGTTAATAATAAATTTACATTCCTATTATCAAATATTGAGTTTGAAGTTCAAATTAGACATTAAACTGACATAATTACATATAGATAAATATAGAGTGAAATTACTCATTAAAATATAGATAAAAGCATGAGAGCTATATTAATAAAGGAGTATGTATCTTCTTAAAACTATTGAAGTCTAAATAGATTATAATTTACACAAAACTTAAAAAGATTAGAGTACATCCATATACTTTATTTAAATATTAAAATTAATATACACATGGATGTACTATGTAAATTCAAATAAATATAGTATAAGTGTCAAGTGACTATCAAGATGGTATAAGCAATTAAGCATAGATTATGCATTTCTTCTATGCTTAATTGCTTATACCATCTTGATAGTCACTTGACACTTATACTATATTTATTTGAATTTACATAGTACATCCATGTGTATATTAATTTTAACATTTATCTGGACATATATCTAAAATGCATTTTATCACTTCTCTTAATGTTTTCTTTCTGATACACTACATTTTTGACACTTTCAACTTTGAGCCTTAGTTTTATAGCATTTTTTAACCTTTTTTGGAGGGACAATATTTAGAGTACAAAATTCGAAGTTAATAATAAATTTACATTCCTATTATCAAATATTGAGTTTGAAGTTCAAATTAGACATTAAACTGACATAATTACATATAGATAAATATAGAGTGAAATTACTCATTAAAATATAGATAAAAGCATGAGAGCTATATTAATAAGGGAGTATGTATCTTCTTAAAACTATTGAAGTCTAAATAGAAAACAACCATGTTTGACCCTAAATGAGTCTCAAGGATAGCCTACCCATATCCTTTACAATTGGAAGTCTGAGAATATTTTCAATAACCAAAATTCTTTATTTATAATTTGGGCTCAATGTAATTAAGTAAAGATTTAATCTTGAAGGTTGTTTTTGGTTATATTTCTAATAAAATGTATGCAATGAAGTAGAGTATAATGAACAATCCATCAAAAGAAAGAGTCATTACATCTTTCTACAATTATTAGAAACTAAAAAAAAATTGATAAGCATTTACCAAGTGAATGTTCATTCACATCCATTGTTGGATCCATAGAAGGTGATAAAGGACAAGCAGAGATGTACTTGTTCACAGCAGCTGAACACAAAACACTTAAAACCATCAATACATAAGAGTTAATGAAATCAATGAAAAATGTAGAAGCTAGCTGCTAGAAGTCATAATGGCCAAGTGAACAAAAATGTTTTCTTTGCTTTGACCAACTAAGAAGTGATTATATGCAAAGGGTAAAAAAAATCCCCATTACATGAAAATGAAATTATCCATTATAAATAAAAAATATATACTCATGATTAAAATATGTGTCTTTTGTTTTCTCTTGTGCTTTGTTTAATTTGTGTAAGAAAGTTTTTTTTTTCTTAGAAAAGAAATTATGAAAGAATTTTTTTTCAAGAGCATTTGAAATGGAATGATATTATGTAGATTTTTTGTATTCTACATGGCATGATGGTCTAAAGGGAGGTACAATATCAAGGTTTTCTTAGAGGCAATAACATTTGTGAACAAATTTTTCTACATAGGGTTAAGGGAAGAAATTGTATTATTTGGAAGATAGTGATGAGATTAAGTTGGGGATGTGGAATTGTAATTATAGTTGAGAATATAATGAAAATTAGCAGGGTTTTTCAATGAATATAGGTGCACATTTATAACCATACTAGATTTTGTCATATGTACTTATAATTTGTTTTGTTGTTTGTAGTTTAGAGGTGAAATTTGGTAGGTTGTTAGATTTGAAGGTTTCAATTTCAATAAAAGTGTCTAATTTGTCCATGAATGTTCTAATCATGAGATATTTTAGGTATGATGTTTCAAACAATTAGAGGTGTCCAAATGGAATTTATGATGAAAGAATAAAAGAAATGTTTGGTTTTGATTATAGGATTTGGTAAGGAGTGCTTGTTTCACACAATGAACTCCTTAAATAAAAGAAAAAAATAAAATTCCTTCAAAACCAACGATTTTAATTTATGGTGGAAACAAATCATAAAGATAGCCAAAGAAATAAAACCTGATTTTTGTTGGAAAATATGTGATTGTTAAAAAGTGCAAGTCACAATAGATCAATCAATTTACATTCTCACAAGGGTGATACTTCATTTATAACAAGACATAATATTACAGATTTGTAGGTTAAAGTTCATGATTTATGAAGAGAGGATGGCAACTGAAATGAAGATACCATTAACACCCCTTTTGACAATTAATCTATAAGATGTATACTACAAGTGAATATTTTCAAACAAATAAGACTAAATTAGTTGGTACGGAAACATTTAAAATCCATAAATATACTATCAAATCAGGGTAGTTTCTGAAACAAACTATTAGACATTATATGCCCTCAAAGTTCAACATTCATTGTAGACTATTTCATTGTGAATAATGTTTGATTTTCTAGTACAATTGCATATGTCAATTTGGTGTGCTTTTTGTGTAATGCGTTTGATCTGTATTTTAGGACTACATTATGAGACTTACATAATCAATATCTAGACAAAATATTCTATACCGGTAAATGAACTGGGGAAGTTCATTCTAACAACATTGACCATTTAGTTAGACCCAAAGTATAGGTGTGTCACAACTGCTACATTTAGGCACAAAGTATAGGTGTTGGTATTTATGAAGCATTAAATTGTACCATTTCTAAAGTGCTCATGAACTTTTTGATTGGGTTATTGCATGTAATCCTTAGACTTGGTAATGATACTTTGTCAGGTATGAAACTTGTTTGCTTTTGATATACAGACCAACAAGATTGTTCTAGGGTTCTATCTAGGTATGTGAAGTAAAAATATTACTTGGAAAAGTGATCATTGTGATAGGATTTGCCATTTTGTCAAACAAAGAGAATATCACTACACATATTTTTTTTGACGAAAGCTGAAAAAGTGTTATTAGTGGATTTCAAGTGTTTTGGAATTGGTTTTGCAAAATAAATATTATGCAAATAAACTGTCTTAAAAATATGTTTGAAAAATATTTTTCCTAGGTTCCATCATGGTAAAGGGTCTGAGGGAATAAATTCTTTCCCAATCCCATATATGATATTAATCGTAAAGAGATAGCATAAATGCAAATGTTTAGTTAAACTCCTTTATCTATTAGACATATTTTAATTAATTTGAACCAATGGGCTTGGGTATTTAGGGTGACAAAATTCAAGCATATTATATTAGACATTAATGGTCCAATATGAGGTGCAATTACTTGGGACAATTTCTTCTTAGGTAAGGAGGGAATACAACCTAGGTGGGTCCCACCTTCTTAGTATATTAGACAGAGTTCTAATATGATTAGAACTTAACTAGTTTGGCTAATCTATAGATAACTGAATTAAGAAAGCTACTAATCAATTGCCCTTTCTAAATTGGATTATGATCCTTTTAGGTAATTGGAATAGGACTCTAGGCTTTAAATACCTAGAAATTGACCAACTCAAGATCATTCTTACACACATACAAGTACTTTCAAAATTTGACCATCAAAGAGACAAACACTACTAGATTTAATCTAGGGTTTTTGGGTGTTCTTCTTCAACCTATTGAAACCAGTTTTAAATTAGATTAGGTTGACTAAAGACATAGATCAACATAGTACTTACATCTAAAAAACTAGACAAGGTTGTCACTCAAGTTGCTCTAGAAGACTTGGGAATCGAGCTTTAGAGGAATGGAGGGAATATAATGATTGATAGGATAAGAACTTTCTTACTAAATGTAACATCCTTGTTTGACTAGATAATTCCATCCAAAAATAGTATAAGAATGTCTCAACCCGTAAGGAGATATTGGAAAGAATAAAATCCATGTATAAATAGTAGAATCATTATGCCAGAAAAAAATGTCTTCAAAGTGTTGATGACCACATGCATGTTTGAGAGCCAACCGGTTTATGAGGATGTCATGAAGATGATAGACTTTATAGAACAAACCCCAACAAACCCCACCCATTTGGGGTTAGTTCTCTTAAGTTAGGTTCCCTTCCCAAGTATTCAGACTAACCTGACTATGGCCTAATCATCTTGGCCCCTACTATAGGAATCCAAACTGATAATATAGGTCAAGCCCAACAGCCGTGGATGCTGACTGCCATTCATGCATCTTTGGACATTAGACCATCCACCCGATGCCTAATGCAAGGGGCAACACTTACACCCCTTACTCAAAATGTGGTTGACCAAGGGTTAAGCCATCGACTAGCCTACTTTGAGGAAAATATGAATAAGTTACGGGGTAATAATTTTGACCTAACTAGCATTGATTGAACAAAAGGATAGATTACCCCTGGCTTTAAGTGGCCAAAGATAGACTAATATGATGGCACTGGTTACCCTAAGGCCTTTGTGAGAATGTATTTATAAACATTAAAGCCCATGGGCTTGACTGCTAAATTACTACTCCAGATGTTCCCTAGAAGTTTAACTAAACCAGCTGTAACTTGGTTAATGAACACATATCCTAATACAATTAATACTTGGTCAAATCTAGATAACGCCTTCATCACCCACTATTCATACAATACTGACATTCAATTGTTAAGACACAAAATAGACTTAGTCAAGTAAAGACTTGATGAATATTTCACTGAGTTTATAACCAAGTGGAGGGCTTTAGCCACTCAAATGTTAAAAAGGCCCAATGAAGAGGACCAGATTTGTATGGTCTTGAAGAGTTTGAATACGAAATATTCCGGTAAGCTGACACTAACCCATCACCCTTCCTTTCATGCCCTCGTCTATGTTGGTTTCCAAATTGAAGATTCACTAGCAACTGGAAATATAATCCCTTTAACATCCTCTCATTCAGTATGGCTTATGGCAAGAATTAATGAGCCCACTAAATATTTGAAAAGCCAACATTGTTAGGTAGAGCAGTTAGGTGGCGACTACTTTTATCAGAATTTGACATCACTTATGTGACATAGAAGTCTATCAAAGGATGCACTATAGCAGAACACTTAGTAGAGCATTCCTTACCAGACTATGAGCCATTAAAATCTGAATTCCTTGATGAAGATATCATTACCATAGAAGCAAAGTCAAACCTCCATACATAACCGTTAGAAGTTGTATTTTGATGGTACAAGAAATGAGGCAAGTAGAGCAATTAGAATTATACTAGTTTCTCCAAAGGACCCCAAGTTCCACTTGTGTTCAAATTGGGATTCCCTTGTAGCAACAATATGGTAGAGTATGAAGCATGCATTGCTGGGTTAAGAACAACTTTGACATTAGAGGCTAAGGAGATAGATGCCTATGGTGACTCCTTACTTATCATTAGTAGGCAAACCAGCAATGGAAAATGAAAAACTAAGAATGAGAGGCTGAAAGCATAGCATAATCACTTAAAAGACCTTGCCCATCAATTTAGGAGTATCTCATTCCAACATATGGCTTGGGAGCTTAATCAACTATCCAATGCCTTAGCCATGTTTGGATCATTGGTTGAAATGCTTGAAGGACACATCCATCCAATTATAGTTGAGAAAAAGGAGGCCCAACCTATTGTTACACCATTAGTAATACTGTTGTTGTTTTAGATGGAAAACCTTGATTCTATGACATCTAAAGATATTTGGAATACTGAGAATTCCCAGAAGGTGATTTGTACAAAGATAAAATAACTATCCAATAGTTGGCATATCAATATGCCAAGATGGAACCTATTTTCTTTTCTTGAAAGAGAAAGAAGCAAAGGAAATGATGAAATAAGTACACATGGGGGATTTTGGGCCTCACATGAATGGGTATATGCTAACAAAGAAGATACAACACATGGGATACTATTGGAGCACTAGGATTGAAGATTGTTGCAAATTTGTTAAAATATGCCATCAATGTCAAATCTATGGGAACCTAATCCATGCATCACCCGTTAAGTTACATAACTTAGTTTTATGGCTATTCTCTATTTAGGGTATGAATGTCATTGGTATAATCACACCTATAGCCTCCAATGGACATGAGTACATTTTGATAATAGTTGACTGTTTTACCTAGTGGGTTGAAGATGCATCTTATAAAAATGTCAATCAAAAGCATGTGGCCAAGTTCATCATGAACAACATCAATTGTAGTTTCGGATTCTACATGAAATTATCTCAAGCAATGCCCTTAATTTTGACAATCAGTACCTTGATTCTCTCAGTGAGAAGTATAAGATCAAAAGGCATAAGTCCTTCCCTTATAGACCTCAAAGTAAAGGAATTGTTGAATATGCCAATTCGTTATAAATATTGGCATGAGAAGCTCCCATATGCCCTTTAAGAATACCACACCTCCATTCATACCCATACTGGTGCAACACCATATTCTTTAGTGTACGGAATGGAACTGGTACTTCGCATTGAAGCCCATATCCCAAACAAAAGAATCTTAATGGTAGACATACTTTTAGAAGAGGAATGAATTAAAACCAAGGTGAAAGAGTTATTGAATGTGGATGCAAAGAGATTGTAAGCTCTATGTAACATCACATCCTACCAGGAAAGAATTGCTAGAGGTTTTGCCAAAAGAGTATGATCAAGGGAATTTCGACTAGGGAACTTAGTACTAAAAGATATTATGGGTGATTGTCTTGACCCAGGGGTAAATTTAGATCTAATTGGGAATGACTATACACCATTAAAGAGGTACTTCCTGGTTATGTACTGAAGCTCATCAACCTTGATTGTAAAAAAAGAGAAAAAAAAAGAGAGAAAAAGGAGTCCACTAGATTGAAAACCTAAAAGGGAAATCCAAGTAAAAATTAAGGCACCAAAAAAACTGATGATGTCTTTTTCACCATTTTTACAAGATGAAGTTGATACTAGGGGCACCAATAATTGCATATATTCTTAGTAAACTATGGTTGAAACTTGGCCTCTTCTTTTCAAGAACCCTTAAATTAAAATTCCTTTAAAGGAAACCTATTCCATCATACTTAGGGGGTGTTCATTTTTTGGATTTTGGGAGGGGGGAAAGTTGGTCAATGGGATTTTGGTTCCCATTGACCAAGAATCCCATGTTCATTTTTCAGATTTATGTGGAGAATAGAGAAAGTTTATTTTCCTGGGTATCACTTACCTGGGTAAATAATAGCCATCTCCTAGGTGGGTAAATACCTTTCCCACCTAGGGGGAAAGTTGAAAGTTGCTAACACTTGAATGGGACAAAAATGCCTCTTTTAGTAATAGACTTTTATGACTAAAATGGTCATTACCTTATTTACTTAGGAAATAAAAGAACATGGGTAAATGCACTTACCTGGGTAAGTGTTTCCCAAGAAAACTTACCTAGGTAATTTGCATTTACCCGAGTAAATAACTTATTGAAAAGCGAACGAGGCCTAAGAACATCCTAAGTATAGAAATCACACCTTCTCCAAACAAAGGGGTACATGGTGAGGCTAACAAAGAGGAAAGAGAAAGAGGAAAAGAAAGGATAAAAGAGGAAAGAGCGAGAATGACACTCAAGGAGGCAACTACTTATGTCTTAGGCAAGAGTTAATGAAAATCTTAAATAATCCATCAATGGTAGGCCATTTTTGGCTAAACATTTACCATAAGCCACCCAATGATTATATTTAATCCCTTGTAAATGACTTCAGACTTGGCCTTTTTCTTTTCATGGTTTCTTTAAAAAATCCAAAATCCAAAAATATTTTCCTTTAACCCCATTTATCTTCCCCATGGATTTTTAAGGAAAACACACCTCCACTTTACTAGGGGTAACATGGTCAAAATTGAAAGCAAACAGAAAAAGAAGAAGAAAAAAAAAATTTCTCACTAGGAAAGAAAAATAAAAAGAATGAAAAGAAAAGATCATGACCCCAATTTTCCAGTCACTCTTAGAGAGGTGATACATCACACTCACAACCCCTCAATCAGCCCTAGGTACCATCTTTTGAGCATCTATTTTCCTAACCCAAGTCCTAAGCTATGTTTCATCCTATAGAAAGTCCTCCTTCGATAATTAAAAATGACAAACACCTCAAGATAAAGACACATAGTAGTTAAACTCTAAGAGTTCCCTTCTAACAATAAAGGAAAAACCGAAAAATATGTAAAGAGGAAAAATGAAGGAAAGAAAGAAGTCTAACTATAGACCCTACCTCGTAATAAGCACTCCTAGCAAGGTGATTCATTACACTTGTAAACCCATAGTGTTATCCTTGAACTTTGGTCCTTCAGATCCTCTTTTTCTTTATCAAAAGTGTAGGCCTCATTCATCTTCAACAAAGTTCTCTCTTGGAAAAATCATCTTCTTGACCTGTTGAGTTGAAAACTTGGAAAGGCAGATCAGGAAAAATCTAGGGTCCAAAAAAAAAAATGAAGAGATCCTGTGAGCAATTGGCATACTTTTCAGCATCAACACACTACAAGGGGCAGTTTGACACCAAAGACCTATCATTTGTAGCTGAACTACCTAAGTTGACCATCAAAAGGAAATTCCTAACTGCAAAGAATGATGCTTGAAGTCTCATCCAATCCAAACATGCAATCATTATAAATTTCTAGTGGATTGAACTCGATAAAAGGTAGAAAGATAAGCCATGTCTTGTCGAGGTTTTATCATTGGTTTCAAAAATAATTTTCAAAACACCAAAAGGATTTTGTTTTCAAAAGGTTTTCAAGCAAATGCTCTAGTGATGGCCAATGATGATAAGTCTAGGTCCTCCATTATAAAAGGAAAAGAATGAAAAAAAAAAATCCACTTAGATAAATTTGATTCCACAAGTCACTAAAGCTCTCTTTGCCTTTTGTTTATGCATTCATCATTCATTAGCATTTATCTAATCTTACTTTCCTTAAAGTGCATTAGCAGAAAATAGTAACGTCAACTCCAGTTACCATGACTTGATACTAGTAAATGCTAGGTATGCATTCATCACTTTTTCCATTTCTTAAATCATTCTAGCACTATCATTGCATTGCATCCATAACAAGAGGGTTAAATCACATTGGCCTCTAATCTCATATTAGGTGGTTGACTTAACTCTCAACATCAAAGCATATTTTGGACTTGAAAGCCAAATTCCCAAAGAACCATGCATATTGACTTACCCATGTCAAATATGTATGGTTAAGGTGTAGGAACATGCTAGGTGTCTCTTATTCGAGTTTAACAAAGAAATACATTGGAGTAACATTCCCAAACCCATCATTTTTTTTGTAAAAAGGAATTTTCTCATGGACAAAAATCATATTTTTCTTTTTCAACTTTCAAATCATGCATTTCGAAAAATCTCAAAGAATTTTCCAATGAAAGATTTTGTAATTCCTTTGTTGCAAGGACTATCCAAGTCCTAGATAGCCACACAATTGTTGTAGGTAAGAGATTCTATTTCAAAAACTCCTTTAAGAAGATTCCACGATTTGCTTGCACGAGATACTACAATCCTTTTGTCAATAGCCAAATGTGCTAGACAACTATGGGAACACACTGTTGGAGGAAATTCCAGGGGAATCATTTCTAATCATCATTTTTCTTATATAATTATCATTTTTATCATGAAAAGGTTTTTCGAGCAATATTCTTTTGAAAATGGAAAAGATATTTCAATGCATTTCTATGCAAAAATGGGTAATCTCATCAAGCTTTGTTGTTTGGGTTACCATCTTTTAACAAAGATGGGCAATCTGTGGACACCCCATTTTTGCACCCTTTAGTCTTTATCTATCTCTTTGCAGCACTTTGATTTTCAAGCGGTGCTTCAACTAACCTCTCAGGTGACCTATGGATATTTTTGGGATTTTTATTTTGAACAATCAAGTTAAACCAATCAAATCAATAGATATGTAGAAGCCTAAAGTCCCGTATCCGATGATACCTTCGACACTATTCCCCTTATGTTGTAAACCCCAGAACCAGAATTAATCCCAAGCCTAATGTCACAAATCCGACCTAATAGGCACGTAGAGCCCAGAATTTCAAATCTGACAATACCAAGATTGCTCAGATACGACACTATTTACCCTTTTATCTTAAGACCTAAAGCCAGAACATATTCCGACTATCCAATCAGGAACCGCCCTAGCCAGAATCTATTCTTCACCAAATTTCAGCCCTTAAGATTCAATGCAAGATAAGCCCAAATGTCCCTATAAATAGGGGTCCTCTCCAAACCCAAAAGGACACACAAGAGCTCGAGGAAACCGCCCTTGCCACTAGTGAATTTTCATTACATTTTCTAGATAGGAGAGTCTACAGAAGTATCTTACATGGAGAGTAAAGAATGTGTAGCCCTTAAATTTTTTCGAGTACATCTTGCAAAGGTTGGAACCATTTGTCCAAAACATCTTTTGGGACTTTGTAAATTCATAGAAGAATGAATACAAAAGTCCGTTCATTTGAATCACTTTCCTTCATTATATTTTAGTTGTTATTTTATTTTGTCTTTTTCTAATCATCATTTTCTTTCTTCCTCTAATTATTGTTAAAATTTGATTATTGTGTTTCACTGATGGCATGTTCTATTTTAGTCAACCCTTGCATCTAATCATGCTTCTATGTTATTTTTTATTTTATTTGTTTATTTTCTTCATTTAGTTATAGTCACTCTTTTGCACATATTATAACTTCATATGCATTTCAGAAATTTTACAATAGGGAAGCAACATTTTCAAGTTAATTCTAATCTATATTAGAGTCATGTGCAATTTTGATTTATCTTACTCATTCATCTTTTAAGGACGTTGTTCAATTTTGTTTGTTTTTTTTTTTCTTTTGTTCTCTCATTAACAATCATCGCATTAGTTTAGCTTGTATTGTTCTCATGCAATTTTTCTTTCAACCAATGTTTTGCTTCACTTCATTATTTTTCTGCATTTCTTTAGATCTTGCTTTTCCTAGTCAAGTGTCATTCCTCTCACTAATAATCATTCTGATTAGGCTAGTTTAATTAATCCATTTTCAAGTTTGTTATACTAACATAATTGTTGCTCTCACTAGGTTCTTAATCTATCACTAGTGAGTCTCATCTAGATAGGTTTTGATATCATTTCTTCTTAACCCTTCATTATAGAATCTCATCTTCATTTGGTTTTTTGTTAACTCTTCCCCATCCCATGTTAATTAACATAGTTGAAATCCCATCCTTGATGGTATGATTTCTCCACCTAGTTAATGCACTACACTTCATTGTGTTTAATATCAGTCATTCTCTATATGCTTTCTTTATCATTAGATTTTTTTTTTTCTTTTGGTACTACTACTTGGATTGTTAAAATTATCTCATTACCATTGGTGGTTTATCATTTTCTAGCACTATTTTGGCTCTATTTTGGGTCAAGAAAATAAACCAAAAATGTGAGATAGGTCAGACGTTTTCTAATGAACATTCTAAGAAGAAATCCAAGACTACTAGGATAGAGTTGCATCATCTTCAACTTGTTGTGGTGCTATCAGGAAGATTCAAGCTTGGGCGTGAGCACCACTTTAAATTCTGCATTTGTAGACTTCAAAATTGGGTAGTTCACTGAATCTTGATCAAAAAAGGTATGATCTTTTATGGTCCAAGAATCCATTTGATCCAATGAGAAAACCAATTTTCTCACTAGTGTGATTTTAGCATTGGAGTTTTATGAATTTTTAAAATTCTACCTCTCTAGTTTCTGGGATTTTTGGGACATCATGATCATTTGATGATCAACTCTTAGCCTTTGTGTTGAATCTAATAGAAACCTATAATAAATGAATTAACATATCAATTCCTTATTAAATCTAATAGCTCTCGAACTACTACAACCACTTTTCTTTTTAAAAAAGGCCATAAAGTACTCCCAAATCCCAATAAATCCCTCAATCAGTTCCCACTTTTCATTAAATGACACTACTCCTGCTAAGTCTACTAATTTAATCTTGAACCTAAAAATCTTAAGGTCATATGCAATTTATAAGCTTTTGCAATCTAATTTAGAGGTGCAACCAAATCATGCTCTTATCGAATAGTTTAAGCTCAAGCTCGATTGATATATATATATATATATTATAAACATATCATATATATTTTTATAATATTAAAATTTATTCATTTTCGTTCTTTCAAGCTGAACTTGAACTCATCAAATATTTAATTAAACTGAGCTCTTCAAATTGAACTCAAACTCGAGTTTGAAATCAAGCTTGAACCTAGTAGTATTTTAATCTAGTTGAGGCGAGACATGCCAAATTTTGACTTGACTTGACTTGACTCGATTACACCCTACTCTAGTTTGTTAGACACATGAAAAACTATATCCCTTAACATCAAGCTATACCACTAAAGTTGGTAGTTATAGAACGAAAGCTACTTGTTAAACTAACATGCATTTTATCTTTTTTTAAGTCACCTTTATAAAATCCAAAATATTAAAGAACAATGAAAATAAGTCACCTTTCGAATGATTTACTCTTTACACAGTATTAAAATATGTGTTTCCTATACGCTTATAACATATTTATAGCGGCTTGTGACTTATATTTAGTGTTATTAATGTATTTTTGGGATGCATTTGAGTTTCCATAACACATACATGTGTATCTTAATTTTAAATTGTACCCATGCATATCTGAAATGCATCTTGGCACTTTTTCTAATGTTTCCTTTCTTAAATACTATACATTTCTAATACCTTCAACTTGGAGTCTTAGTTTGGTAGGATTTGTTAACCTATTTTGGAGGACAATATTCACAGAGTAGAATTCAAAGTTAATGATAATTTTACATTCCTATTCTAGAATCTAATACTGGGCTTGAAGTTGAAATTGTACACTAAATTAACATTATCATACAATAATAGAGTAAAATTGCTCATTAAAATACAGATAAATACATGGACTTTGTATTAACAAGAGATTATCTTGTTGAAACTATTCAATCCATAAAAAGAATAGCCATGTTTTGCCCTAATTGAATTTCAGGGATACACTTACCATATCCTTTGCAATTGGAACTTGGAGAATATTTTCAAGAGGTGGACTTCTTCCTTCTTAACTTTGGCTTAATGTACTTAGGTAAAAATTTAATTTTAAAGGTTATCTTAGGTATGCAATGAAAAAATGAACCATCCATCAAGAGAGAGAGAGAGAGAGAGTGAGGTTTTTATTACGTGAAGGTTCATTCACATTCATTGTTGGATCCATAGAAAGTGATGAAGGGGAAACTGAGATGTACTTGTAAGCTGTTAAAGAAAAAAACATTTAAAACTGTTAATGCCTTAGAATAATAAAATCAATGAACAATGTAGAAGCTAGTTGCTAGCAGTCATAGTGGCCAAGTGAACAAGGTGTTTTCAAATTTCACCTTCCGAGAAGTGACTATGAGCAAAGGGAAAAAAAGTACCCCATTACTTGAAAAAGTAATTATCCATGATATGGTTAAGTTAGGCTAACCTCAAAACCAAAAAAAAAAAAAACAAATATGGACTAATGAACAAAAATGTGAATCTTTCATTTTGTTATCTTTTGACTTGTTCAATTTGTATAAGAAAACCATATTAAGAAAAGAAAATATGAAAGAGTTCTTTTTTCAAGGGCATTTGAATGGCAATTATTTGTGTTAATTGTAATTATAGTTGAAAATTTGTAAACAAAGTTGCCCATAATGGTAGAGGGGAGAAACTCTATTCTTTGGAAGATAGTGAGATTAAGTTGGCAATATAGAATTTTAATTATAGTTGATAATATAGTAAAAATTTGCAAGGATTTATCCATTAACATACTCACAAATTTCTTAACCTTGTTAAATCTTGCCTCCTCTATACTTATAGTTTGTTTTCTTGTTTATGGTTTGGTGGTGAAATTTGGTGGGTTGCTAGATTTAGGGGTTTTAAGTTTAATGAACATGTCTTATTTGCCCTTGGATGTTTTGACTTTGAGATATTTTAGGTGTGATGGTTCAACTATCACTATAATTACTTGTAGTCATCATGGTCAAGTGAACAGGAAGTTCCTCTTTTTGTAAATTTTGGACACTGAGCTCTAGGTTGTTCTCGATGAATCTGTTCCATATGTTTTCTGCATGTAATTGAACTTGTAAGCCTAAGGTTTAGGTTGTTCTTGATGAATTCATTTCAATATTTATTAGATCAAATTAGGTTATATCCAAATTTTCTGATTTTGATATTTGAATTATTGAAATTTGCTTTGATATTATTGAATATATAGTACAAATTTGAATTCATGAATCATTTTACACCCCTAATTAAGAATCCATACCACTCACTGGATATAAACAATAATGTTTGATAAAGAAAAGAACCTTTAAAATGAATTTTCTAACTGGCTACTGCTTAAAACCCCAATTATACTTTCCCACTTGAGAAAGGTGTTAGAGTGTATGCCCTTAGCTCCAATCAGATTGATGTATAGACGCATTTATTGTAAATGAATAAAATTGCATCATTGTTTCATGTTGATATTGGTATGTTTTTGTGAAATTATCCCTTAAACTAGACACTTATGAGACTCATGTTAGTTTAGAGTGTTCTCAGTCATTGGATAGACTTGGGGAGTTTATCCTGCCAAGGTTGATACTAAAGTGCTTCCAAAGAAGTTGGGGTAGCTTGTCTTAGTTATTAGGGTTAGACTCAGGGCACGTGCAACATGTGTTTGGTTAAAAAATTGAACTTAGACCATTTTTCAGTTATGCCCTAAACCTTGGAGATTGATGGGAAAAATTGAAAAGTGACACATAACCCCTAGACTTGATTATGGTACTACATAGGTGTTGGATTGGGTCATCTTTGATATGCCAATCAGTGAGATTTGAGGGTCAAAAGTTGGGTATGTTGGGGCAGTTTGAGAGTTCACTTGAGTGGACGATCATAGTGATAGGATCGATCCCTTTGTCGGACAAAGTGAATGATATGGCTTACACTCTTTCTGATGGAAACCTAAACTACTGACAGTGGATTTCAATTGCGTTTAGTAGTGAATTAAACCAAACTTTTTAACAGAAGCTGGACCGAACCCATGTGGACTTGTGTGGAGTCCCACGCCATACAAATCAGGTCTAAGTTGGCCATGCAACACCCTTGGGTTGTGAGCCTTATAGCTTATGGGCCTAAGGCCCATAATTAATATAATTAATAAACTATCACATGACAATTTTATGGGGCAAATCTAGGTTTGGATTTGGGTATGGAGCACCTAACAAGAAGATAAGGTTCTTAGAGTGGGCCAATGATCTAAAATTTTTATAGATATATTTTGATAAATTATAGAATTGTTCTATTATGGATTCTTAAAATCTTGGGTTGAAAATGTCATGGAGATCAAACACTTGATGGTGGCAATATTTGTGCACACCAAATTTATTAATTTAATTATTTGGTCTATAATTAATTATTTTTTCTTTTCTAGAAAGAATGTATTGGATTTTTCTGATGTAAGTAATAGAAATTAGGGTTTTTCTATTTTATTTACATCAGAGAAATCATTGGAGCTTGTAGAAGAAGACAAATATTGTAAATGGAGATCGATCTATAGATGTTTGGCAGGGTTGTAGTTTTTGTCTGGATTGGATTCGTACCATCACATTATCAGCCCTAACCATTTATTTCTGATTATTTGCTGATATGATCGTGAATCATAACTGAGAATTTCATATCATTATCTATGTGAATTGATGCATGTTCTAGACACCAAACCCTAGGCCGATCTGACCTAGTTTTGGTTCAATCTTGTTGGGCCGCACCTATGGTTCTTTGGGGTCTAACCACAGCCCCTTGGACCATTGTTTAAATGACCCAAAATCAGTTTTAGGCTAGGGGTTTGATGGCCCATTGTCTGGATTGGATTCATACCATCACATTATCAACCCTAACCATTTATTTCTGATTATTTGCTGATATGATCGTGAATCATAACTGAGAATTTCATATAATTACCTATGTGAATTGATGCATGTTCTGGACACCAAACCCTAGGCCGATCTGACCTAGTTTTGGTTCAATCTTGTTGGGCTGCACCTATGGTTCTTTGGGGTCTAATCACAACCCCTTGGACCATTGTTTAAGTGACCCAAAATCAGTTTTAGGCTAGGGGTTTGATGGCCCATTTCATGAACTAATTCGGCCCATACATGAAAAACCCTTTTATGTTAGATTAAAGCAAGAGTAGCCCATATACCAAGATAAATTTATTTGTAGTTTGAATTGCTATTTGCAGTTTAGCCCATATACCAAGACAAAATTATTGGATAATTTAGTCCATTGATGGGCTGATCATGTTTTAGTCTAAATGGATATGGGTTTTATAAGTTTTAAATTTGATATAAATCAATTATGCATGTGTATGTGATGTGCTGAATGGATGTGATTCGTTCATAGGCCATAAGTGCTTGACCCATGTATTGACTTATGTGGCTCTTTACATACATCATGATTGAATGCACTTTATTGCCATGATGCCCATGGATCATTACATGATCTCCTTTTTCTAATGCACCTCCTCAATAGCTTCCTCCCCAAGAGGAACCTTGTAGGAACCCTAACCCATTAAGGGCCCATTTGAATATTAAGGCTGTTCACAGGTTGGGTTGGGTCAGTTTAATAGTGTTTTTTCAACCGACTCGACTTGGTCGGGTAACCTATAGACCAAATCGAAACCAACCCTCTATTAAGTAAAACCAACTTGGTCGGTTTGAGTCGATTTGGGTTTCAACCAACTCCAAGCTTGCACAATGCACATGAAGTCAAAGTGTTAATATTATATATAATATTTTAGAATATATTTCCTAGAAATATATATTTAAAACCAAAACATATATAGAAATATATCGAAATATATATTTTCTAATTTTTGGAAATATATATTTCAGAAATATATATCTGATATATTTCAGAATATATATTTTTTAGATATATATTTATTATTTAAAACTAAAATATGTATATTTAATAGATATTTTTTTAGAATATATATTTTTTCACATAACTTGGTATGTGAAAACCGAAACCGAACCGAATTATCAGTTTGTTCATCTTTGCAACCCGAAACCGACCAATAGTGAAGAAAAACTGGCCAACTCGGGTTGGGTTGGTCGGTTAGGATTTATTTGTGAATAGCCCTATTGAATATGACTTTATGAAAGTCAGTGGGAGTCACTATGGTATGACCTAAATCTGACCTAGGAAATTATATACTCGTTCTCTCATGATTAATATAAGTGCAATGAGATAGGGAATATAATATGATGATTTCTCTAAAGGCCTTCCGTCATTAGCATGAAAACGGACTGAATTTGTGGGTGGAGATGCACCATAAAATTGAGCTATCCATTTCATTGAGATAATCAGTGGGGTTGTTTCATGAGATTATAGGGGCATCATAGACTGGTGGAAGGGGCCTATCCTAAAATGGAAGACTCTTCCATAGTACCTTGGGGCTCCTGATATGACGGGTCTACACTTACCAGACAGAAATGTTTAACCTAAAATGGCAATGAACCTTATCTAATCGAGGCCAAAGGGAAATATCATTGGATGGGTGGATATGTGATCCTTCATAGAAAGTGATGGGGTTATGCAGCTGAAACATTTGGCCCCATGCACCTATGTGATTTCTCACATTTCTAGGGTCATCACTGAGATATGAGGGAAATCTCAAAGATGAATAAATGGAGATGGAACATAGATAAAAATCCATTCTATGAAAGATAACATGACATGATATTATGGTCATAGGCTAATCATCAAAAATGGCACACGGACCATTCGCTAAATTGTTAAATGACAACAAATTGAAAGAACCCAACTATGTAGACTGGTTTCATAACCAAAACTTAGTGCTTATGTCAGATAAATTGGACAAGGTTGCCAAAAATACAACATCGTAACGTACAGGTTATAGAGTTTTTAAGGAAGGAGGGAATATCAGGAATAGAAAGAGAAAAATTCTCTTGCCCGATGTTATGTCATAGCCTCATTGGATAATTCTATCAAGAGATAATTTGACAAAATTGATATTTGCAAAGATATATTGGATAGTCTAAAAACCATGTATGAGGAGTAGAATTGGTCTACAAGACAAAAGGTCCCTAAACTATTGATGACTACGAGGATGACCGAAAGTCAACCAGTTCATGACCATGTCATATGGATTATAGGTTATGTAAATAAATTAGAGGCTCTTGGCTCCCAACTTGACAATGACACCAAAACCGATGCTGTCCTAAACTCTCTATCCTCATCCTTTAATCAGTTTGTCATGAATAACATGGACAAGCTAAAAGTTAGCCTGTAGGGGCTCAACAATATGTTGCAATGAGTCAAAGAACTACTTAAGAATGACAAGCCAGTAGTCATGCTTGTTGAAGGTGGAAAATCTAGTAGGAAGAAAATGAAGGGTAAGAAGAGGCCTTAGAAAAAGGAAGGCAAACCGAAAATGTAGAAAAGATACAAGTCATCTGATGAATGTCACTTCTGTAAGTAGACTATGCACTAGAAGAGGAATTGTCCTTAGTATCTAAAATCCTACAAGAAAAAATAAGGTAACTTCGAATCTATTGTTATAGAGACCAATATGTTGGTCACTTTTGCATCTTGGTGTATTGACATTGGGGCTTCCACTCATGCATTAACACATTGTAGGGGTTGTAATTTTGCTGAAAACTGTGTTGCTGAACTGGGTTTAGGATTACACTGCACCATCTTTAGTGGAGGCTAGTTTTAGGACTGGTTTGGGCATGAACTTCCACCTTGGCATCTGATTTTATGGTATTTGTATCAGGTATACATATCCTTCTTTGGTTGGTTTCAAATCTGGTCCAGTTCAGTGCAAGACCGATCTTGAAAAATGTAGCTTTTCAAAACATAGGGAATTCGATTCCCAAAAAAGATTAGGAAATTTTTGAAATTTCTCTCAACCATCTAGCATGGTTTGGCCATTCACATGATGGATCCTAACCCTTCCAACAATGCTATCAGAGCACTAGGTTCAGCCCTTGGGCTGAACTAAACCGTATTTGAAACAAAACTCAAATTGACAAGAACTACTTTAGTCAATTTGAATAATTAGTAAAAATCTCTAAGAATTTGGTTCTCAGAGTGGGCTAATGATATGAAATTTTTATAGATATATTCTGATATATTATAGAATTGTTCTATTATGGATTCTTGAAACCTTGGATTGAAAGTGTGATGGAGATCGAACACTTGATGGTGCCAAGAGTTTTGTATTGAAATTCTTAAAATCTTATTAGGTGAGTTCCTTAGCCATGTCTAAAAGCAAAACACTAGAGCTATAAAACATGAACATTTTACATCCTCTAGTTACTTTATATATTTATTGAGATTGTAGAAGGTTTGTTTGCATTCTTCAATCTATTAGAACCCCTTGGTTTTCCTTTGAGCTTTAGAAAAGGTAGGCACATCTTGGCCAACTTGGACATAAAACAACTTGGAGTTTCAATCCAATATGTCTTGCACTTTACTTCTTTTACCGTTCCAAGCAAGCACACATTAAGGATGATTTTTATTTTCTCCAAGTTTTCTTCAATACCTCTTAACATCACCATAAACATGAGGAATATGCCTGTGCAAACTCTGAATGCTCACTTTCTTGGATTTAGCTTCAACTTGTACTTTTTGATGATTTGAAAAATTACTATAGGTTAGTTATGCTTAACCTTGATGTTTTTCACCAACATGTTTCCAATGTACACCTATAGATTCTAGCCAATTTAATCCATAAAGATGTTGTTGATGAGTCCTTGGTACAGCACTAACATTCTTGAGTTTAAAGGGCATAACTTAGTAATAGTATAATCCTCGTGTAGTGAGAGTGAGGTTTTATTTTAGCAGAGTATGCATCCTTATCTGATTGTACCACGATAATGCACCCATAAAATTGAGCAGCTCGTGGCCCAAGGTGACATCAATGAAATAGTTGATCTTTGGTAGTAGGAACCTGTCCTTAGGGTGTGCCTTTTTCTGATCAATGAAGTCAATGCATCTCTGCCACATTCCGTTTATCTTTTCCACCATGAACCAGTTGGCAAACCACTTTGAGTAGTTAACTTCCAAGTTGATTTTGCTTTTATAAGTTTGTCTACCTCCTCGTCGATGGCTTTTCACCTATTAAATGCAAAAGCTTCTCTTCTTTTGCTGAATGGGGTAGTAGGTTAGGTCTACTTTTATTTGGTAGGTGATCACTTCGAGGTCAATCCCTGGAATGCCTTATTAATATTGGTCCTTAAGAATAAATGATTTTGGCGTAATGACTGTTGCCTAGTAAGAATTCGCCATGGTTAGTGTCACAACTAGGGCATCATTGTGGGGGACTTGGACTCTCTTCAGGTCCTTGTCTAAAAAGGTCACAATGCCCATTTTCTAAATGTCTATTTATCCAAAAATCGCTAGTAGGCAGTTGATGCTAATCCCCATTTATCTAAAGGATTCATAAAAAATGATGTCCACTGAGTTGCAGTGTCAACTAGGACTGGGCAGACATGGAAATTCACCCTGTTTAATGTCATAACTAGGGTGTCATTGTGGGGACCTAGACTCCCTTCAGGTCCGTGTCCAAAAAGATTACAACATCCTCATCAGGCTGGGACATTTTGTGTGGTCATTGATTGACCAATAGTGTTTTAGTGCATGCTTTATGTGTTGCGGCACTTTCTCTTGAGGCAACCCTTCTGAAAAGTTGGCTATGCATTGGTCGTTGTCTAGTTCTATTTCTCAGGTTCCAATTGGCACTACTCTCTAGATTTGTCTACACCTAGCCACCTATGGGAGATATAGCTGTTGTGGTACCTACATCAGATCAAGTTCTCGATCTTGTTGTTAAGGTTTCAACAGTCTTTAGTGTCATGTCCATGGTCATAGTTCAAAGCTTTGGGTTATTTGTTGAGGTCGTTGATTTAGGATGACTTTCTCCTGTGGTCATCTTTGTCTCTTTTTTCTTTAATTTGACCTCTCCAATGTGTTTATGTCTCCTTGGTGTTGATGTACTTCTTGGTGTAGGAGTAGTGCTCATGCATTTCCACTGGCGGCCTTTATGCCAAGAAGAAGCTAAATTTGTAATTCTGAATATGATAAGTTAGTGTGGCCACTGCAAGTGAGGGGTCAAGGTCCTTTACCTAGGGGTGAGCATTCGATTTATTTGATTAAAAACTGAACCGAATAAACTAAATTATAGAAAACCCAAAATAATCAAAACCAAAATTTTCAGTTTGATTTTAATTATTTCAATTAAAACTGAATTTCAATAATATATATACCATATTATATATTGTTATAATATATATAATATATACTAATAATGCTTGTGACTCAGTTAAACAGCCGGTTTGATAACAGATCCTCTCTTCCACGTGTTGTACAAAATTGTTTATTTGATGATCTTTTATTCATTCCTAGACTTAGGATTTCTTAATTGTATTTATGGGGTTGAGAGTTTCAGTGGAGTGCACTTTGTATTTGGGCATGGGACAAGGCGGGCTATGTCCTACCCTGTATTCTCTTATTTTACTTGAGTTTCATTAATAAAATTTTAAGGTGGCCACCCGTCCACCTAGAGTGAATTTTGGGTTCAAAAAAATATATATTATGAAATAAAATTGCATTCTATTATATATTAAATATTATATGTTATATGTTATATATTATATATTATATATTACATGTTATATAGCATTCTAGCAAAGTTCGGTTAATTTGTTTTTTTTTTGGTTAACCAAATTTCGAGTTCAAAAAACAAAAACTAAAACTAAAATTTTTAGTTCAGGTTTTTGGTTTTAACTGAATAATGCTTACCCCTACCCTTACCTCTAGGGCCTCAACATAATCTTGCAAGAACTCCTTCCTTTTCTACCAAACTTGCATGATGGTTGTTGAGGTTCTTTTGTACTTCCTACTACTATTGAAGTGGTTGATGAACATGTCACTATACAGAGCCCACGATTGGATCAACCTGGGTAGAAGGATGGAGAACCATTGACTAGTTGAGTCCTTGAAAGTAGCTTAGAAGGCCTTGCACTTGATTGGTTTGTGATAACTATGTAGGAGCATGATGACCTTGAAGTTCTCTAGGCAGTTGATGGGATCACTTATGCCATTATAGGCCTCGATGGAGGGCATTCTTGAAGTTGGTGGGGAGCAACTTGCCTCAAATGTCTAGAGTGAAGGGCAGATCCTTTGAAATCTGATATCCGAGGTTGAATTGAGTCTTTCATTCTTTCTTAATTGTTGAGACCTGTTCTCTTATGTCCCTATTCTCATGATTGGGTTTTACTTTCTAGGAACTTGATTTTGGGGATTGGCTATGCTTGTCCTTAACCGTGCCAATCCTATCTCTATATGTTTCTAAATGGTTGTCGGGTGGTATCTCCTTTGGGGCATCCTTTCCATCATCTCATGGCTATTGATTATCCTAACGATGGACTTGGGAACTTCAAAATGAAGCTTTTAATTGGCTACTGCTTTAAACTCAAATTATACTTTCCCACTTGAGAAAGCTAACCGAGCTACTGGAGAAAATAATTGATCCTACTCATTTGCATTCATCAATCTACTAGTTGGCCATGTCTAAAAGCATAATGCTAGAGCCATGCACATTAACATTTTACACCCACTAGTTACTTTATATATTTCTTAAGATGCTAGAAGGCTCATTTGCATTCATCAATCTACTAGAGCCCCTTGCATTCTTTAAGTGGTGCCTATAACGGATCAAGATGTGGTTGGTTTTCTACACGATTCTTCGTAGCCATGGAGACCTAGTTGGAGTAGAACCAGGATTGAGATTCCTAGTAAGTGAAAATGTGAGTCTTTGGATCCATGGTTAATGGTTCGCTTGTTTGCTTGGTTTCTACAAGTGGTGTCAATCTATTTCTATCAAAATCGGCAATAGATGAAAGAGGGAGATCAAGAGTTGGACGAGCCAAGGAGAGTTTGTATGAACCCAGCTGCTTTCATAGAGCCCTACAACATTCACAAGTTCAGAGGTCCCCAAGGTGTGCCCTCGGTAAATTAATATGACACTTGCACTTAGAGATTGAAGTGAGTGCAATTTCACCAATTACTGTTACAAGGACGAATATTAGCAAGGAATTCACCAAAAGTCATGAACTTTTCTAAGAATATTAGGAAGAAGAGTAGATGAAAGTTGAAGTGCAAAAATCATTTGAAAATGTGCAACTCGCTTTCAACTATCATAAAAAAGCAAGGAAGTTGAGGAAAAGTAAAGTTATGGGTTTAAAGGAGAATTGGGTGGGATGTGTTATGGGTGTGAGACAAGTGCCACAAAAATGATGTTTTATTTAACTTTCCTACTAATTAAGAAGCCTATGGAGATTTTATTTAAGGATAAGATGGATCACCTTGAGGTTGAAGCAATAGATTTGTCTAGGGAAATACGGTTGAGAACGATGTTCATGTAGCAAAGTAGGTAGAATTACTCATACCATGGGGTTTTGTAGTTTAGAATAAGGAGATGAAGATTAGGGTTTGTCGGAGAAGAGTTTCAACAAAAAGTGAATAAGGGTTAACGAAGGGAGGAACCAATGAGAGAGAGTCTATCCCTCTTCTGTTAGGGGAACTTTCCTACTAATTAAGGAGCCTATGGAGATTTGATTTAAGGATAGGATGGATCACATTGAGGTTGAAGCAATAGATTTGTCTAGGGAAATAGGGTTAAGAATGATGTTCAAGTAGCAAAGTTGGCAGGATTACTCTTATTTTGGGGCTTTGTAGTTGAGGAGATGAGATGAAGATTAGGGTTTGGTCTGAGAAGAGTGTCAACAAAAAGGTGAACAGGGGCTAAGGAAGGGAGAAATCAACGAGAGAGAGTCTATCCCTCCTCCATTAGGTGAACTTTCCTTCTAATTAAGGAGCCTATGGAGATTTGATTTAAGGACAGGATGGATCACCTTGAGGTTGAAGAAATAGATTTGTCTAGGGAAATAGGGTTGAAAATGATGTTCATGTAGCAAAGTTGGCAGGATTACTCTTAATTCAGGGCTTTGCAATTGGGAAGAAGATGAAGATTAAGGTTTGGTCAAAGAAGAGTTTCAACAAAAAGGTGAACAGGGGCTAAGGAAAGGAGGAATCAACGCGAGAGATTTTATCTCTCATCCATTAGGGGAATTTCTATTTATAAAAGGGGAAGAGGGTTTATCCATGCATGAATGAGAAATTCTAGAATATTCTCAAGGTAGTTAACTCACACATCTAGGTTGATTTGATAGGACCATGCATTAGACTCTTGGGTGGAGACTATTTATCAACCTGCAATGACCTTTGTTATTTGATCACATGTCAAGTGTATGTTTATGAGAAACACTGAATTGAACCATATCCATTTGGATATTAGACTTTGTGATAGGTAAAATAATTGGATGTTACATTTAATCCCTAAACTCGATATTAGTATCAAGTTGGATATCAGACTTAGTTGCCTTTAATATACCAACCATTGAAATCCTTCTAGGGTTAAGTATTTGGGTTTGTTGGGGTAGTTAGTTCAACCCATTAAATGATTATTAGGACATAGAGAACCCTATGTACAACCCCCATGGTGAATGAATGAACTTGTTTGTAAGATTACATGAATCCTCCATTAAGGTTCATCAAGATGGAGGTTAGACATTGTTTCATAAAGACTAAGAAGGAAAAGGTCCTTCCTCCTATGCACTGCGAAGTGTAATCAGCAGGGAGATTTCTTGCAAGTGATAAGTTGGACTGATTTCACCTAATAACTTAGGCATTTAGGATGATAAGGTACTAAGTAAATTAAATGTTAGACATTTAATAGGCTGAATTGAGTGTAGTCCATAAAAGATAAGGGCAACTTTGCCTAATTAGTAAATTCAATTTAGAAGATGGACCCACAACTCTAAGTATTAGGCTTTTGGGCTTATGTTGGTTCAATCCATTGATAGTGGGTCCAATACCATACAAGTTTAACCTTTCTAAAGATCTAATATTATTGGGAATGATCAACTCAACTATGTGGTCTTTCTCTCTTAAATTAGTTTCTAATTAGAATAAATCCTTGACTATTTTGACTAGGAAAGTTTCTAATTGCTTTATATTTCTAACAAGATCAGAAACTTCTTATTGGGAAACGATTGCATTCTTGGGTTCTCTCTTAAGACCAACTATATAAAGATATATGATAGGGCAAGTTTGCTTGTCTTATAAGACATACTACTGAATTCGCCTACCACATGTATGAGAGATTAGCCTAGGGTTTTTGAACTCAATTTTTACTTATTTCAACCAGCCACTAGAAAGCTAATTCCCAACTTAGTTTGGTGAGAGAAATAAACCTCTTTTTCAGAAAAAAAGAAGGGAAAATTGTTGTAGCCATTAGTGGAGATTGAACCTGGACTATTTGTACATTCACTACGCCATCTTTAGTGTAGAAACAGCTTTGGGAGGTTTGAAACTTGGGTGTAAACACTTGTATCTTTCCATTTGTGGACTTCCAATATCAGGTGTTATTCATCCCAAACTCCAAGATTTGATCTAGAATGGTCCAATAGACCCATACAATCTATAGGGGAAAGTTGTTTTCTCATGATGTTTGTGATTTCAGCATCAAGTTGGCCCAAAACTATTTGAAATTTACCATTCTATTGCTAGCATCTTTGGCACATAATGATCACTCTGATAAAACCTACTAAAAATGAGGAGAGAATTACTATAAAGAGCTTATCAAAGGTATTGTCTTTTCATCAGGGGATTAATGGAGATCAATTTCTTTGAAGAGGGGTAAGCAGTGGTCAAGGTTACTTCTTTTAACCCCAAAATTTCCTCTCGGTGGAGGGGCAGCCACAGTAATTTTATTGATTGATATTGAAATAAAAAGCCTATGGGTGGTGGGACATAAAAACCTTACCCCTCAGAAAAGTTATACAAGATAGGGCCCAACTCATACATTTTATACAGAAAAGATGCCCAGGACCTATGATCATCAAAAATCCAAGGAAACTAAGACAAACAAATGTAAGGGAGACTAAGCTTATCTACATGCAAGATGGGAGGAATATGAGAAGGTAAATTATCCATAGAATCATAAAAGGATGTACATAAAGAATCATTAGCAAGATTCACCAGCACATCAGTAGGTTGATTTTCTTCTGTAAATGTGTGAAGGAATTAAACATATATCCAAGTCAAATAATCTGCAATATCATTATGCCCATACCAAAACTAACGAGGAGGAGCCAATTCACCTTTCAAAATTCTGATGAGAACGGGCAAAAGCTAGTCCCATCTTTGAGAGACAAAGCCTCAATTGAAGATTACTCATCAACCTAAAGTAGGCAGATAACCTAGCAACAAAACAACCCTAATCATCCTAGATTACTCCATCTCACCACTAGTCCCCAAGTTACCACGGCAAGCCCCATCCACATTAAGCTTGAATGAGTCGTAAGGTGGGGGCAAGACATGAACAAGATGGGATTTCTTGAACTTGATGTCACAAGTTTGAACGCCTAAGCAACTCAAAGAAAGCTTCTATGCAACAATGAGGTTTTCTCGTATTCAGTTGGACCTAGATTTTCAATCAACCATTGCCGAACCCGTTCTTTAATGAATTGGGAGAAAGCAAAATTTGAATTCAATGTCCATCTATTTCTCTCTTTCCAAATTTCCTAGACTATGAGAAGAGGACATAGAGCAATCATGGAAAGGTAATTACTTCCACCACCCTATGCAGTTTGGTTAGGGTGGTGGAGGGAGTTTTTTCCTAATTGTATAGAGCTCCAAAGTTGTATTCTAAGAAGATGGTGTAACAGGTCAGGGGTGTAGGTGAGATCTTTGGCTGGTGGGTGTTTTCTCCTTGTGCTTTACATGGAGCTCAAAGCAATTAGAGTTTATGTGAAAGTGTTAGACCACCTATTTGTTAGACAGTGTATGCCCTTAACTCCAATCAGCTTGATGTACATTATGACATTTATTGTAAATGAATAAAGTAATATTTAATTCATGTTATATTGGAGTATTTCTGTATAATACCCTTAAACTGGACACTTAGGAGACTCGTGTTAGTTTAAAATCTTCACAGCTGTTGGATAGATCTGAAGAGATTTATCCTGCCAATACTGACATTGATGTGCTGCTAAGTGGGTTGGAGTGGCTTGTCTCAGCTGCCAGAGTGAGACCTGACGTACATGTAGTGTGGGTTTGCTTAAAACTTTGAAACTAGACCATTTTCTAGTTATGCCCTACACCTTGGAGACAAATAGACAAAATTAGAAAGTTACACCTGACCCCTATGCTCGATTATTGTACTGCACTAGGTGTCAAATTGGGCTGATTTTGATATGTCAATAAGTAAGATCCTTAGAAGATGTCAAAACCTGGGTATGTTGGGGCAGTTTGAGAATTCATTTGAGTGAGTGGTCATGGTGACAGAATCAGCCCCTTTGTTAGACAAAGCGAATGACCGGGAAATGCACTTTCTCTTATGGAAACCTAAACGACCGGTAGTTGATTTCAAAGTTGTTGAGATTTATTTTGCAAAATATATTTATATAGAGATATACATATATATTATGGTTTCACAAAATGTTTGCAAAATGTTTTAATTCCCGGGATCCATGTCAGTAGAGAGTGCAACACTATACCTTCCAGTAGAGGGAGAGGTCCTCTATTGTTAGGCAATGTTTGATCATTATGGGCTGGGAGATTAAGCGTAAGACCATTTAGGGATAATAAACCTGATGGGCTAATATTTCATAAGTCCATAGTCCTTGGGCCTTCATAAGGTGGTTGGAGCCCATGTTGATGGGCTAATCTTTCATAAGTCCATAGTCTTTAGCAGTGAATTCAGCCAGGCCTTGTAACATAGGCTAGGCTGAACCCATATGGCTTTTGTGGAGATCAATGTTAGGGTCCCACGCCATACAAAGAGAACCAAACTAGCCAGCATTTAAAGGGAAAGTGAGCTATGTGACTAAATGGGCCTAAAGCCCATTTCAAATTGGGCTTAAGTGATTTAATTAAATGGGCAAATTCTAGTTTATTATCTAATTAGGATAAAGATAAGATAAGTCTTATCCATTTAAGAGTCCAGATCCAAATAAAGATTTGGATCAAAGAACTCTTTCCTAATTGGATTAAGAAGCTGATCCAAAGAAGATTATAAATAGGAGGGTGATTTCTTCTTAAAGAAGCAATTCTTTCTGCAATCTTTTTCTCCCTCTACTCTTGCCGCCCTAACTAGTTCGATCTCCACCTCCTGGAGTGATCAACAACAGTTCTTGATATTGTTTCTTGGTAGAAGAAACAATCCGAAGTCATTCCCACATACTCCCTACGTGATTCTTGGTGATGAATCTAGGTTCTTGTTGAAGAACCCCTTTGCTAATCTTGCCTCAACATAAGTTGTGTCATCTTGAGTGGAGGTAGGTTTTGGTGACCTCTTTGGGTGTGAACATATACATTGGGAGGAGCTTTTGCGTGGATTCCGTATTAGGTATTTCTCTCCCTCTTTTGGTTTCAAATCTGTTCCATTTTGTTTCAAGAACAAACCTTGAAAATGCAGTTTTATAAATTAGGGAATAGGATTCCCAAAAGGGAAAAAGAAAATTTTTGAAATGTCAGCCAACCTCCCTACAAGGTTCGGCCATCCATATGATGGATCTCCCTTCCCTTCACTATTATGGAGTTTCATACCATTCAAACTCTATCCTCTTGTACCTGTATTTATCTTGTAATTACTTTCTCTTATCTCTCTTTCATCGACATGTATATCACGGATATACGACACTTATTGTACATGATGTATATATCTATACTACTTTAAAAATTATGAATAGTCTCATTAATATTTTTGAAATTTTTTGAGGACAAAATTTGCCATTCCATATTTAAATTTATTGATAAAAAGTGAAGGCAAAAGGGTAATCAATTATTAATATTAAACGAGTTGAAAAGAGACAATTATAAGATATTCAATGCATTCGATTTACTTTAATTAAATCCAATACTTAAGGTATTAATTTGCATTCAACTTCATTGAATCATATATTTAAGGCATCTTTATTTCTTCTCACCATTAAATTCTATTAATTAAATCCATACATAATAAATTAATAATTCCAATAACATAAAAACGTACTTTTAAAATCTACCTTAAAAAAAATAGTGTTTTCAACTAAACAATGGTAAGAAACTAAACCATTTTGGGTCAAATAGGTCAATCCATGTTGCCACAATTAAATAATAAAATTCAAAAATAGATAAAATGCAAAAAATATCAAAATTAAAAATATTGGGAACATTTTTAACATCATATATTCACCATATTAAACAATAATAAGTATGATAAATAAGTAATATTTTTATTAATGATGGAAATGGAATTAAAATTTAAAACCAATTATAAATAAAACTATTTTCCTATTATCTCTCATTAAATCTCATATTAAGGTATTTCTCTCATTAAATCCACAAAATTAATTTTAATATTATAAAAATAAATATTTTGAGAAATAATTTGAAAAGAAAACTATTTTCTTCCCTCCCAATGGTGGGTAAGCGATTCAACCATTTTAGGTCAAATGGGTTAATAAATAATGTCGTATTTAATAATAAAAAGAAAATATATAATACAAAAATAAAAAGAATTAGGCATATCATTAATATTGCATATTCATTGTACTAAGTAAAAATACATATGAAATGTAAAGTAATTTTATTAATGATGAAAATGGAATGCCAAAGTTAAAATCAACCTATAAATGAAATGATGTCATAGTCAAATAATAAAATTTTATAAATAGAAAATATACATAATAACAAAAAATAGAAAAAAAATTGGGCACATATCTAATGTTACATATTCATAAAAATAAATATTGGGTACATCTCTAATATTATATATTCATTATCAATATGGAAATGTAATATAAAATTTAGTGTCAACCTAAAAATCAAATTATTTTCCTTTCTGGGTTGTGGGTTAGTGGTTTGGGTCAAATGGACTAGTCGATGATATGATAGTTAAATAATAAATCTTTAATAAATAAAAAGGTTCAAGTAATCAAAAGAATATATAAAAAACTATATATTAATTATATCAAACAAAAATTAAGTATAATAAGTAAAAAATTTTTATATAATATAGATGATATATAATTTAAAACAAATCCAAAAGTAAAGCTATTTTCTTATCCCGATGGTGGGTCAACGATCAAACTTTTCAAAGAAACTCATGATGTCATAATTGAATAATAAATATTTAAAAAATATAGAACACAAACAATGAAAAAGTACAAAATTCTATCACATTTGGGAACATTTATAATGTTATATATTCATCATAATAAATAAAAATAATTGTTAAAATAAAATTTATTTTTATTTATGGCAAAAATTAATGGAGTACAAAATTTAGTAATAATAGTAATAATAATAATAATAATTGTTATTGTAATTTAAAATTTCCACATGCAATGCACACACACATTTATTACATGAATTTAAGTTTATTTTTAATCATATTGTTACTTTTGTTAATTTTCAATTTTTATCTTAATTATGATATATCTAAAATTTAAGTAACTAATGTGAAAAAAATTTCTCACATGCAATGCACGTGCTTAATTGCTAGTATCACTCAAATACAAAAATACAAATATAAAACTTTCAACATCTTTTATATTAGAGCTTTATCCTGGAAACCCACCAACCCAAAACATTGTATTGTCCTTATCAGAATCACACCAAACCAGAATGCTACCATAAGATGCAATTGTAAAAGCTTTACAACCCTCCAATTTGGTTAACATATGCTCCAATGTTATCCAGTCCGATATGGACATCAGCTTCTATGATATGTAGATGGCTCCTACCCTTGTCCTCAACAGCTCCTTCCTGCAACATCAAGAACCAACAATTGTTCTGAAAATCCAGAATACAAAGCCTGGATGATTTAGAACAAACTTTTATTTAGTTGGTTGCAATCACCTATGACTGAATATGTGCTTTCCTAAGTAGTAGGTTGCCCAACTTCACGCCAAGTTTAGTCATTGCTCAAGAATATCTACTCTTCAAAATCCAAGGCACGAGTTATGCAACTTAGATTCGAATTCAATGACTTGAAGGTCTCTCACTATTGGAGATTATCTATTGAAATCAAAAGCATTTCAAATGCTCTAGTTGCAGTAGGAGAGCCTTTGTATGAATCAGATCTCATCTATCAAACAATGGAAGGCTTATCTTCTGAATGTGATGGTTTAACCACAATTATTCTCACAACAGCAGATGGTATTACCTACAATGACTTCTAGAGTATGTTGCTTCAGTATGACACTAAATTCTAGAGGTCTAGGCGCGACAACAATCTTGAAATCATTGCAAATTTGGTTACCAAAGGAAGGAATAACAAACATATAGATTGAGCACTAGATGATGACAGAAAGAATACTTCATCATTCTCACAAGGTACTAGACATTACAAGGGAAGACCGGGCCAAATAGGTAAGCCACCAAACCACTCTTCTCTCACTTGTCATAGTAGATTAAACACATCCATCAAATGCATTCCAAAGAAACCCACAACCCATGTTGCAAAACGTTCTCCTTCAGCAGACCTCTGTTGGTATCCGGACTCAGGAGCAACCCATCACGTCACTAATTCCTTAAACAATCTAAAGCTCCACTTAGAGTATACTGGTCCTAATCAACTGCGAATTGGTAACGAAGCAGGTTTGCCCATTAATCATATTGGCTCTACCTCATTGTCCAGTCAAGACACATCACTTATTCTCAATGCATGATATTTTGCACGTTCCTATTGTTACTAAGAACCTTTTCTCTGTTGCACATTTTACTAATGACAATGATGTTTTCATGGAAGTGCATCCCTCCAATATTGTTGTTAAGGATCGAAAGTCAAAGAAAATACTACTCCAAGGAATTCTTGATCGAGGGCTTTACAAACTCTCTAATGGTGAACCGGTTACATCTGCTCCTACTGCTTATGTCAATGAACAGGCTGATTTGAACGTGTGGCATTAACGCTTAGGTCATCCAACAGTAGACATAGTGAAGCAAGTAGTGCTGAAAAATAAGCTCCCAATTCATAATAAAGAATTTATTTTTTGTAGTGCTTGTCCACTTAGCAAGAGCCACTGTCTTCCTTTTCTTCCTACTAATTTTACAACTTCTTTTCCTCTTGAAGTTGTGTCCTCAAATTTATGGGGACCTACCCCTATTTTTTTACATGCTAATTTTAATTATTATATTAGTTTTATTGATTCATTCAGTTGGTTCACTTGGGTGTTTCCTCTTACTCACAAAATTGAAGTTCCATTTATCTTTATTCTCTTTAAGAATTAGGTTGAAGACTTGCTCAATTGCAAAATCAAGATCCTCTATCAGTTCCTCTATCATTTTGGGTTGAAGCTTTCCGAACTGTAGTCCTCCTCATTAATAGGTTGCCGACTAAGGTGCTCAAGTCCAAGTCTCCATGGGAGAAACTCTATGGCTGACCTCCAAATTATTTATCTCTTCAAACTTTTGGATGTGAGTGCTTCTGTTACGGCTAATGTGCTAGAAAGTTAAATATTTTATATTTATTTTGTCTTTTCATGTAGTAAGTAAAAAGTTACTTTAATTGGGTCATTTTCTACTTTTTGTAAATCTGGGTTAGTTAAAAATGTGTACTTGAAGAAGCTTCTATTTGGTTTGCTCAAGAAGCTATTTTTGTATGACTCTAACCAAGGAGAAATCAGAATACGTAAGAAGTAATTTTCAGCCCTTCTCTTACTTTATTTTGATCTGCATTTTTCATTAAATTGCTGCATGTAAGTTTGTTATTTCTCCACTTTGCATGCACCCATAGTTAGCTGAAACTATAGCCAAATCCCAACAAGTGGTATTAGAGCTGCAAGGTTCATTGGGACAAGTTTGAGTAAAAGAAAAGTTCAAAAAAAATGATTGTGAAGAACAAACCATGGCCAACACTATTGCTGTTAATTTCAACACAGTTCAAGTTCCTATTTTTGATGGAGAAGACTATGACTTATGGTATATTAAAATGAAAACCCTATTCTTGTCTTTGGATTTATGGGACATTGTTGTCCTTGGATATGAAGAAGTAGAAAATGTAGCAAATCTTACAGCAGCTCAACAAAAGGAACTGAAGGACAAGAGAAGTAAGAATGTAGGAACACTTTCAATGATACAAAGAGGAGTTGGTAAATCTATTTTTCCAAGGATAATGAGTGCTGAAAAGGCAAAAGAAGCCTAGGAAACACTTCAACAAGTGTTTCAAGGAGACAAAAAGGTAAGGGCTATTAAACTCCAATCTCTTAGAAGAGATTTTGAAAATATGAAAGTGAAGGAAAATGAAAGTTTAAATTATTATTTCAGTAGATGTATAGAGTTGATAAATCAAATGAAAGAACATGGTGAAAAATTTGATGATAGGAGGATTCCTGAGAAGATATTAATTAGTTTACTTGAGAAATTTGATCCTATTGTGACTGTCATTGAAGAGACAAAGGATCTTGCTGAATTAAATGTTCAAGAGTTGTTGGCATCTCTAAAATCATATGAGCAAAAATTGGCATGCCACTCCAAAAAATCATTAGAGAGTGTATTCCAATCCAAGCTTAATGTTAGTTCCAAAAATCATGATGGAACATCCTCAACTCATGAGCATGGAAAAGGAGACTCCTATAGAGGAGGAAGATATGCAAGAGGAAGAGGAAGAAGTAGAAACCAAAGAGGAAGAAACAAAAGTAATATTGACAAAATGTCTAGTGATGAAGGGTCATCACAACAGTGTTCTATTTGCAAAAGAAGTATCCATGTTAATAAGGATTGTTGGTTTAAAGGAAAACCACAATGTCATTTTTGCAAAAAGTATGGGCATTTACAAAAGGATTGTAGATTGAAAAACAACCAACAAACAAATTTTATAGAAGAAAAAGAAGATGAAGGAAATTTGTTTTATGCATTTCAAAGTGCCATGGAGGAAAACAATGATGTGTGGTTCTTGGACAATGGGAGTAGCAATCATATGATGGGGCACCCAAATATTTTTCTTGACATTGACACATCATTTAGCTCAAAAGTGAAGTTAGGAAATGGAAAAATTGTTGAAGTAAAAGGCAAAGGCACAACTGGTGTTGAAACGAAGAAGGAAAGAAAATTTATACATGATGTGTTATTTGTACCTGAGTTGAATGAGAATCTTCTAAGTGTTGGACAGCTTTTGAAGCATGGTTATTCACTCCATTTTGAAGATCTTGGTTGTACCATTTATGACCATGAAAAACATATGGTGAAGAATGTAAAAATGAAGACAAATAGAAGCTTTCAATTAGTGTTTAATTATGCAAGAAAGGTTACTATGAGTGCCAAGGAGATTGATGAATCTTGGCTATGGCATAGAAGATTTGGCCACCTAAATTTCAAGGGGTTGAAACTATTACTACAAAAGGATATGGTTCAAGGGCTTCCAAACATTGAAGAAAAACAATAAGTTTGTGAAGATTGTGCACTTGAAAAGCATCACCGACAATCATTTCCAAAAGGAGTTGCATGGAAAGCCAACAAAGTGCTAGAATTAGTTCATACCGATGTGTGCGGACCCATGAGGACACCATCTCATTCCCAAAACAGGTATTTCATTCTTTTTATTGATGATTATACTCGCATTACTTGGGTTTATTTTATGAGAGAAAAATCTGACATGTTTACTATTTTCAAGAAATTTAGATGTCTTGTTGAGAAACAAAGTGGGTGTTACATTAAAAAATTGAGAAGTGATCGTGGCAGGGAGTATACTTCAAAAGAATTTGATAAATTTTGTGAAGATGAGGGCATGGAAAGGCAACTAACAGTCCACTATACTCCCCAACAAAATTGAGTATCGGAGAGGAGAAACCAAATTGTGATGGAGATGGAAAAATCCATGCCACATGAGAAGAAACTTCCCAAAACTTTTTGGGATGAAGCCATAAACACAGTTGTGTAATTGATGAACCAATGCCCCACTGTTGCTATTAAAGGAATGACTCTATTGGAAGCTTGGAGTGGAAGAAAACCATAGGTTAGACACTTGAAAGTGTTTGGTAATGTGTGCTATGCCCAAGTTCCAAAAGAGAAGAGATCAAAGCTTGATGAAACAAGTGAAAAATGTATTTTTGTTGGTTATAGCTCTATGTTAAAGGGTTATAGGTTGTATAGTTTGAAAACAATCAAGATGGTTATTTGTAGTGATATCTTATTTGATGAGAAAGCTGTTTGGAATTGGGAGCAAAAAAAGAAATGAAGAAGAATATGTTCCCATGTCTAATTTGAAGAGAACACAACTCAAAATGATGAGGGAATTTCTTAATCATCTCCAAGTTCAAGCTCATCTTCATCTAGCTCAATTTCAAGAAAAATGAAGACCTTGAGTGATGTTTATGCAAGGTGCAATTTCTATGTTATGGAACCGGAAAGCTTTGAAGAATATATTAAGGAAGAAGCTTAGAAAATGCAATGGAAGAGAAAGTTGCCATCATAGTCAAGAATAAAACTTGGGAGTTGGTTGATAGACCCAACAACAAAGTGATTGGTGTTATATGGGTTTACAAAGTGAAGAACAATTCTGATGGTACTATGCAAAGAAACAAAGCAAGGCCGGTTGCTAAGTGCTATGCACAACAGTCTGGTGTTGATTATTTTGAAACATTTGCTCCCGTAGCACGGTTGGATGCTGTTAGAGCTCTCATTGCACTTGCTGCCCCCAAAGGTTGGTTGTTATGGAAACTTAATGTTAAATCAGCTTTCTTGAATGGAGAATTGAAAGAATATGTGTATGTAGAACAACCACAAGGCTTTGTAATTCAAGACAAAGAAGAAAATGTGTACAAAAGTTGAAGAAGGTTCTATATGGGTTAAAACAAGCACCAAGAGCATGGTATAGCCAAATTGATGCATACTTTGCTAAGAAAGGGTTGATGAAAAGCAAGAGTGAACCTACTTTATATGTGAAGAAACAACGTATGGATGATGTTCTCATTGTTGCTCTTTATGTTAATGACTTGGTTTTTACCGGAAACAATATGAAAATGATTGCAGATTTTAAAAATGAAATGGTGAAAAATATGAAATGAGTGATATGGGACTGTTACATCACTTTCTTGGTATTGAAATTTATCAAGGTGATGATGGAGTATTCATTTGTCAAAGCAAGTATGTTGAAAAAGTTATCAAAAAATTCAGAATGCTTGGATGCAAACCTATAGCTACTCCACTGGTTGTTAATGAGAAATTATTGAAAGAAGATGGTGGTAATAAGGTAGATGAAACCTTGTACAGAAGCTTGGTTGGAAACTTGTTCTGTCTTACTGCTACAAGGCTGAACATCATATTTGCAGCAAGCTTACTGTCTAGATTTATGAACAGCCCTAGTCACATTCATTTTGGGGCTGCAAAAAGAATGCTAACGTATCTGCAAGGCACCATGGATTATGGACTCAAATATGATAGAGGAAATGAAGTAAAACTGATTGCTTTTTGTAACTGTGATTAGGGAGGATGTGCTGATCACATGAAGAGCACCTCTGGTTATTATTTTTCTTTTGGTAGTGGTGTATTTTCTTGGTGCTCAAAGAAGCAAAAATTAGTAGCTCAACCTTCAGCAGAAGCAGAGTATGTTTCAGCATCAATGACAATATCTCAAACAATTTGGCTTAAAAGAATTATTGAAGATGTTAATGAGAAGCAAGAGAATGCTACGGTGATTCATTGTGACAACAAATCTACAATTGCTATGTCAAAGAACCCATGTTATCATAGCAGAGCCAAGCACATTGCTCTCAAACATCATTTCATTCGAGATGCCATTAAAGATGGAGAAATTGAATTAGTATATTGCAGGACCCAAGAGCAATTGACTGATATTTTCACTAAGCCATTGGCAAGAGAAAAACTTGAAGAATTAAGACAAGCATTAGGAGTCCAACAATAGCACATTAAGGGGGAGAATGTTACGACAAATGTGCTAGAAAGTTAAATATTTTATATTTATTTTTCCGTTTCATGTAGTAGGTAAAAAGTAACTTTAGTTGGATCATTTTCTACTTTTTGTAAATCTGTGTTAGTTGAAAATGTGTACTTGAAGAAGCTTCTATTTGGCTTGTTCAAGAAACTATTCTTGTATGACTCTAACCTAGGAGAAATCAGAATAGGTATGAAATATTTCAGCTCTTCTCTTGCTCTGTATTTTACTTCAATTTGCTGCATGTAAGTTTGTTATTTGTCCACTTTGCATGCACCCATAGTTAGCTGAAACTACAGCCAAATCCCAACAGCTTCCATTACCCTCGTTCATATGTAGCTCACAAACTAGAGTATCACAACACTCCCTATGCTTTTCTGGGTATGGTCACAAAATGAAGGTCTTCAAGTGTTACAACATTGAATCAAGCAAGTTTATCTACTCTCAGCATGTTCTCTTCAACAAATGTAAGTTTCCATTCCAACAAGCTAAGAGACCTCCCCATCACCCTACCCTACTATTAATCCTCCACTAATCTCACTTGGTCCACCACCTATTCACCCCATCACCCTACCATCTACTACATTACCTCCATCATCATCCTCTCCACTATTAAAACCGGTAAATCCACTTATCTAGTCTTGTACTTGTTCCCTTGCAGATATACTTCACATCACTGACGTTGTATCTTTTCTTCCTCCTTGTAAGGTACTACTACACCCAATACCCCCACCATCATGCCTATCTCTGACCCAACACCTTTAGCTCCCATGCTAGTCCTCCCGCCTGCTTCCTCCCATACCATACCTCCTACTTGAACTTACACCATGACCACCTGTTTCATGACAGGCACTCTTAAACCCCAAATTTACTTGTCCACCAAACACCAACTATCAATCGACACCATTGAACCTCGCATAGTAAAACAGACTCTCCAACATCCCAAGTGGTGTGAAGCCATGCAATTTGACTTCAGTCCCTCCATAACAATGAAACTTGGACCCTTTGTCCCTTACCTCCTAGTGCTAATGTCGTTAGCTATAAGTGGATATATCGAATTAAACATAGACTTGATGGAAGCATTGATTGCTTCAAGGCTTGGTTAGTGGCCTGTGGATTGACACAAGGATACCTTCAACCTGGTTCTAAAATATGTAACTCTTCAAATCATTCTTCATTTAGCTCTTGATCACAGATGGGTACTACATCAGTTAGATGTCAACATGTCATTTCTTCATGGAGATTTACAGGAGGTCGTGTACATGTCTCAACTACCGGGGTTTGTAGATCCTAAGAGACCCAACTATGTAAGCTAGTTGCATAAGGCGCTCTATAGTCTTAAATAGGCACCCCGTGCCTAGTATTTCAAGTTCAGTGAGTTCCTTACGTCCTCTAGATCTCACCCTTCCCTTTTGTTGGGTGTGGGTCCAGCCCATATGAGGGGCCCACCCCACTTTTATTTGCTCCCAAAAAGGAGCCGTATAGTGGAATGGCTTCCACCTCTTCTTTTTGTTTTATTTTTATTTTTATTTTTATTTTTATTTTGGTGACATACGTTTGAACCACCAAACTAAGAAAACAAGAGAGAAAAGAAAACACAGAGAACTGTGGTTTTTTTTTTGGGTTTTTTAAGTTTGTGAAGAAGAGAGGAAGTGAGTTGATTTTTCCACTCCATTCAAGGCCAAACTCGAAGGTGTTTCAAGCCTGTTCTTGATGATATTATGTGCTGGAGTTAAGAATCCCACTCCAGTTCAGATTTGGTGATTCTTCCTTTCTTTACTTCTCAGTTCAGACTTACAACAACTTGGTGAGATCTAAATATCTGTTTGTGTTTTATCCACCTTGCATTTGGTGATGTTAATGCTGTTCTTGTGAGTTAATGATTATTTCCTTGATGTTTGTAAGCCTCTAATTGCAATAGGAAAAGACTGTTGTACCCATTAATTTCTGAATTAGTGGAAGACTTTTATGGACCATACATCTCGTGGTTTTTCCACGATTTTGGGGTTTTCCACGTAAAAATTCAGGTGTGCTATTGTGTAGTGATTGTTATCTATTTTTTTGTTATTTGGCTGAATTGTTTACTTGTTATTATTGTTGTTGGCAAACCCATTTTGACACACATACTTGGTGGAAAGGTTCTTGCTGTCTTGGGATTGGTTTTACACTCATTTCTGCTACTATAGTGTAACTTTCTCAACAGTGGTATCAGAGCCAGGTTGGCTGAAATTAATTATTTGTGTTGATACAAATGAAGGAATCCTCGGGTGTTATGATAAAATTGACTTCATCAATGGAAACCCAGAATGGAGGACATTCTTTATTGCAAAGATTTGTACCTACCCATAAGAGGTGATGAAACAAAGCCAAGTGACAAGTTAAGTGATGAATGGGGAATCATGCATAGGAAAATTATAGGTCAAATCCGACAGTGGATCGACCACAGTATTTTTCACCATGTTGCACAAGAAACTAGGGTTGATGTTTTATGAAAAAAATTAGAATCTATGTATGAAAGGAAAACGGGTTTAAACAATGCTACCTTGATTAGAAAACTTGCACAATTGAGATATAAAGATGGGACTAACATGTCTGAACATTTGAGTGATTTTCAAGCTTTGATAAATCAATTGACTAATATGAAATTAAATCTGGATGATGAAGTGCAGGCCTTGTTGTTACTTAGTTCCTTGCCTGACAGTTGGGAAACCTTGGTGGTTTCAGTCAATAATTCAGCCCCTAATGGTATAGTAACCATTGACATAGTCAAAGATGCTTTGTTGAATGAAGAGTCTAGGAGGAAAGAACAAGGGACTTATTCAGAATCATAAGCTCTTGTGACAGAAAAGAAAGAAAGACAAGGAATAAGTAAGAGCAGAGGTCCCCGTAACAAATATGATAAATCCAGAGGAAGGCCCAGGTCCAAGCAAAATATCATTTGTCATCACTGTAATAAATCGGGACATTACAAAAATGAATGCAGGGTCTAGAAAATAGAGTAAGCCAAAGGGAAAGGTGAAGGCAAGAAAGAAGAAAAAGATACTACAACTGTTGTAGCCAAGGGTGATGTTGTTATTGTTTGTGATGATAATTATGTCAAATTTGCATGCCCAAACAGTGATTGGGTCAAAGATTTGGGTGCTTCTTTTCATGTTACTCTCCATGGTGAATTTTTACCAACTTACACTACAGGTGATTTTGGACATGTTCGTATGGGGAATGTTGGTGCATCCAAGATTATTGGCATGGGAGACATTTGTGTAGATAGTAATACTGGTTGCAAATTAATTTTGAAGAATGTTAGACATCCTTATATCCGCCTAAATCTGATTTCCACTGGCAGGTTAGATGATGAAGGTTATGCAAACACCTTCAGTGATGGAAAATGGAAGTTCAATCGGAATTCACTCATTGTGGCAAAGGGAAAGAAGCATAATACCCTTTATGTGATGCAAGCAAGGTTGAGCAAAGGAGAGGTGAATGCAGTTCATGATTCATCCATTGAGCTTTGGCACCGGAGGCTTGGACATTTGAGTGAAAAAAGGCTTTAGATACTTTCTAGAGAAAATCTTGTTCCTAATGTGAAAGGTATGCCTCTTGAAACATGTGTACATTGCTTAGCTTGCAAATATATTGGAGTTGCATTTCATAAATTTCCTCCATCTAGAACGCCTCATATTTTAGATTTAGTTCACACTGATGTTTGTTACATGAAAGGTAAATCTCTTGGTGGTGCATTATATTTTGTGACATTTATTGATAACCACTCCAGAAAAGTGTGGACATTTGCATTGAAATCTAAGGATTAGGTGTTGGATGTTTTCAAGTATTTTCATGCCAAGGTTGAGAGAGAAACAGGGAATAAGTTGAATTGCATTTGAGCTGATAATGGTGATAAATATAGGGGTCCTTTTGAAGAATATTGTAGGATCCATGATATCAGACTAGAGAAAAGTGTTCCTAAGACTCTTCAACACAATGGAGTAGCAGAGATAATGAACAAAACAATTACTGACAGAATTAGATGCATGCTCTCTCATGCTAAGTTACCTAAATCCTTTTGGGGTGAGGCTATGAGAACTACAGTTGACCTCATCAACCTTTCTCCTTCAGTTCATTTGAATGGAGATACTCCTGAAAGAGTTTGGACAGGGAAAGCCATATCATACAATCATTTGAAAGTGTTTGGCTATAGGGCATTTATTCATACTCCTAGAGATGAAAGATCCAAGCTTGATGACAAGGCTAAAGAGATCTTTTTAGGCTATGGGCATGAAGAGTTTGGGTATAGGTTATGGGATCCAGTGGACAAGAAGGTGATCTGAAGCAGAGATGTTGTATTTCTTGACAATCAAACAATTAAAGATATAGAGAAAAGTGAGAAGCCAAAATTCTTTATTGATGTCCAAGTTAACTTGGATCCGTTTTTTCCACCTACAGTTGATGGTGACCACGGGGGAGCTGTACCAAATGAATAGGATGATATAGTTAGTGGTGAAACTCCTATAAATGAAAATACAGAGGAAGGACATAATGAACAAGTACCTCCAGTTCCTTCACCACAAATTCAGCTTAGAAGATCAACTAGAGAGAGAAGACTTTCCACTAGGTATCCTCCACATGTGTATGTGATGCTGACAGATGGGGGAGAACTAGAGACTTATCAAGAGGCTATATAACATGACAAGAAAGATGAGTGGCTGAAAGCAATGCAAGAGGAATTAAAATCCTTGCATGAGAATTACACCTATGATTTGGTGAAATTACCAAAGGGTAAAAGGGCACTTAAAAACAAATGGGTTTATAAATTGAAATCTGATGAGAGTGGCTCACAATTAAAATACAAGGCAAGGCTGGTTGTGAAGGGTTTTAGTCAGAAAAAGGGTGTCAACTTTGAACAAATATTCTCTCTTGTGGTGAAAATGTCTTCTATTCGAGTTGTGCTTGGAATAGCTGCAAGTCCAAATTTGGAAGTTGAACAATTTGATGTGTAGACTGCCTTCCTTCATGGTGATTTGGAAGAAGAAATCTATATGGAACAACTAGAGGGATTCAAAGAAAAAGACAAAGAACATTTGGTGTGCAGATTAAAGAAAATCTTGTATGGGTTTAAACAAGTACCAAGGCAGTGGTCCAACAAATTTGACTCCTTCATGGTTGATCATGGGTACACTAGGACCACTTCAGAACATTGTGTATTTATAAAGAATTTTTCTAATGGTGATTTCATTATTCTCTTGTTTTATGCTGATGATATGTTGATAGATGGACATGATTCTAATAAGATTGACATGTTGAAAAAGGAGCTTAGCAAGTCTTTTGCAATGAAGGACTTGGGACCAACTAGACAAATTCTTGATATAAAAATCTTTTGAGATAGATAGAATGGGAAGTTATGGTTATCTCAAGAAAAATATATTGAGAAGGTTCTTGAGAGGTCATTTCAAACTCAACACTAAACAATGTCCTACAAGTGAGAAAGACAAAACTGAAATGAAGAAAGTGCCTTATGCTTCAACACTTGGCAGTTTAATGTATGCTATGGTGTGCACGAGGCCAGACATTGATCATGCTGTTGGTATAGTTAGTCAGTTTCTCTCTAACCCCGAAAAAGAACGTTGGACAGTAGTAAAATGGATATTCAAGTATCTCAGAGGTACTTCTCAGATATGCTTATGCTTTGGGAATGGTAAAGTCATGTTGGATGGGCACACTGATGCAGATATGGTTGGTGATGATGATTCCTGAAAGTCCACTTTGGGATACTTAATGACTTTTGCAAGGGGAGCAATTTCATGGCAATCCAAACTTCAGAAGTGTGTTGCATTGTCCACCATAGAGGCTGAATACATTGCAGCCACAGAAGCCTGTAAGGAGATCCTATGGTTGAAGAAGTTCTTACAAGAATTGGGCATGAAGCAAGAAATATATGCTTTCTATTGTGACAGTCAAAGTGCTATCCATCTCTTTAAAAACCCAACTTTCCACTCAAGATCCAAACACATTGATGTAAGGTACTATTGGATTCGGGATATGTTGGATATGAAGTTGTTGAACATTGAGAAGATTCATACTGATGAGAATGGTGCAAACATGTTAACAAAGTCATTGCCTAGAGACAAATTTGAATTCTGCAAAGAAGCTACGAGCTTGGTGAAGCCTCCCATATGAGCTAGAGGGGGAGAATTGTTGGGTGTGGGTCCAGCCTAAGAGGGGCCCACCCCACTTTTATTTTTTCTCAAAAATGAGTTGTATAGTGGAAGCCTAAAAGGCTTCCACCTCTTCTTTCTGTGTTTTTTTTTTGGTGACATACGTTCGTAACCACCGAACTGAGAAAACAAGAGAGAAAAGAAAACATAGTACCAAGGTTTTTTTCTTTTTTTTTTTTTTTCTGGGATTTTTAAGTTTGTGAAGAAGAAAAGAAGCGAGTTGATTTTTCTGCTCCATTCAAGGCCAAGCTCAGAGGTGTTTCAAGCCCGTTCTTGATGATATTAAGTGCTGGAGTTAAGAATCCCACTCCAGTCTAGATTTGGTGATTCTTCCTTTCTCTACTTCTCAGTTCAGATTTACAGCAACTTGGTGAGATCTAAACCTCTGTTTGTGTTGTATCCACCTTGCATTTGGTGATGTTAATGCTGTTCTTGTGAGCTAAGAATTATTTCCTTGATGTTTGAAAGCCTCTAGTTGCAACTAGAGAAGACTATTGTACCCATTAATTTCTGAATTAGTGGAAGACTTTTATAGACCATAGGTCCCATGGTTTTTCACTGATTTTGGGGTTTTTCACGTAAAAATTCTAGTGTGCTATTGTGTGGTGATTGTTATCTAGTTTTCTATTACTTGGCTGAATTGTTTATTTGTTATTATAGTTGTTGGCAAACCCATTTTGACACAAACTTAGGGGAAAGGTTCTTGCTGTCCTGTGATTGGTTTTACACTCATTTCTACTACTATAATGTAACTTTCCCAACACCTTTTCGATACATAACTCTTCATTAGACACCATCATGATGAGGTGGTATTTGTGCTAGTATATGTTGACGACATTATTTGTAACTGGTTCCTCTTCTGCTGTTGTTTCCTATCTCATATCAGCCATGGGCTCCTAGTCTTCCATCAAAAAGATCTTGGGGATCTCTCCTACTTTCTTGGCCTTAGAGGTACAATGCTCTCCTTCACACATTCATCTTTCTCAGAGACGGTATACTACTGATTTACTTCACAAGTCTGGGATGGATGCTACAAAACTTATTCACACTCCAATGGCAACTGGCATTTCTCTATCAAAAATTTATGTTACACTACTCATTGATCTCTTTGAATATTTGAAACTGGTTGGCCCGCCCAATATATAACCATTACTCGCTTGGAATTGGCATTCTCTATCAACAAGCTCAACTGGTTTATGCACAACCCCACCACCACTCACATGGTTGCATTGAAAATTAAGAGTGTTGTGCTACCTCAAGGAACACTGGACAGTGGGCTTACTCTTGGTCCTCTAAGAAACAAGTGGCCATTTTCCGTTTAAGCATAGAGTCAAAATGCAGAAGTATATTGCTTGTCACATCGGAAATACTTTGGCTTCATTCCTTGTTTCATGATTTCGTTGTCAAGCTACTAGCTTCTCCCACACTTTGGTGTGATAAACTTGGAGCAACTTGTATCACGGCAAACCCCATGTTTCATGCATGTACCAAGCACATCGCCATAGACTACCATTTTGCATGTGATGAAGTGGCTACCAAATGAATTCACGTTAAATGCATCAGTGGTCGTAATCAGATGGCCGATGCTGTCACACCAAACCACTTCCCGGTCCTCGATTCTCCTTGCTTAAGGGCAAGTTGAACATTGGCTCACCACTGTCAACTTGAGGGGGGCTGTTAGATCACCTATTACGGAATCAGATACCATTCGAACTCTATCCTCTCATACATGTATTTATGTTGTAGTTACTCTCTCTTATCTCACTCTTTCATCCACATGTATATCACTGATATACGACATCCACTATGCATGATGTATATATATCGCTCAAATATAGAAATGCAAATATTTAACTTTCAACCACTTTTAGAAAGTCCTCTCTAACTTAATGGGCATAAGATAATGGTTAAGCTTTTGTTTCCTAGTTTTGAGAAGGAATTAATGTATGTTTGATGGAGTTCAAAAGTGACGCACTAGATGCTATGGCATGGCTTTACATGCTTGGTGTTGGGCCACATTTCGGTACATCGGAGACACTTTGGTCAGTTTTGCAGGGGGCATTTGAAAATCTTCAACGAAGGAGATTAACTCGGTTTGTCTAGTGGTGTAGGTGCATGCACCATTTGAGTTACCCAAGGCAATATCGCAGAGGTCTTGGGAAGTGTTTATGGTTAGAAATTAGAATAGTGGTTGATGTTTGAATTCACATATAAGTAAGTTGAAGTGAATTCACATTGGAAAGGAAAAAGAGGTGCAAGGGATTTATATACAAGAGTGGTTCATAACCTAATAGCTTAAGGTTTTGGGTAGTATGCGGTGTTCCTCTCTTGTGTACAAGTCCTACGCATGGTGACTCCCTTCAGTATTCAACAAGTGGTATCAGAGCCGATGGTTCCACTAGGCGCAAGTATAAGACAATTGACCATGGTCGAGTAATTGATAAATAGTGATTGCTCTCCCATGATGTCTCTATCCATAGGAATGATGTGAGGGGGCGTTTGGAATTCCCAATGTGAAAGAAACTCATATATGAAGGGGAGATTGTTGGAATTCACATATGAATAAGTTGAAGTGAATCCCACATTGAAAAGGAAAAAGAGGTGCAAAGAATTTATATAAAAGAGTGGCCCATAACCCAATAGCTTAAGGTTTTGGGTAGTATGTGGTGTTCCTGTACAAGTCCTACCCATGCTGTACATGTATGAGCACATAGTTTATTGACTCCCCTCCATATACAACAGTTGAAGGATTTGAGTCTTTACTCACTCATCAAAGGAAAGGTTTTAGGATGGTTGTAGTGGGAGATGATGATAGGGGAATCGTGGAAGAAGACAAGGCTACAATGGATGAACCACAAAATACTCCAGAGGTTGGGATGAGCATTGAGGCTGTCACCGGGGTCATTGGCGGGTGCTGTTCAAAACAACATTTAGGCAAAGAAGAAGAGTATGTCTGAAAGGACATCAATCAAACAGGAGAATCTGTAAAGGTGACAGGACAGAGTTTTGATAGAGGTGGCTACAATATCAGAGTTATCATTGCCACCTTTCAAGGACTCAAATTCAAATTTGATGAATTTGCCAACTCTTAGGCAATTTCTTCAATAGGGGAACCTAGACAATTTAAATTTGATAAAGAAATTGAGAAATTTAAATCTTACAAAAACATTGTGTAAAAGAAATGGTTTAAAAGTATTCAATCTGTAGGAAAATGGCTAGAAGGATTGGTCGATCGGCAATTGCTCCAATAGTAATAACTCTAAAGTGTATGAAGTGAATGTGTTGGGTAGAGAGGAAGTGTGATGGAGGCCCATCCCAAGGCCCATCTCACCATGGAGGCGGCAGCCCATAGGATAAGGATAAGGATATGATCATTCAAGAAGATAATTCAAGAAAAGATAAATCATTCAAGAATTCAAGACTCATCAAGAATTCAAGAATTCAAGACTCACCAAGAATTCAAGGGTTTAAGACTCATCAAGAATCCAAGAATCCAAGACCCATCAAGATTTCCAAGAATTCAAGATAATCCAAGATTCATGCATCAAGGGAGATCGGACGGTGGAGATCAAACCAAGAAGAGTTCGACCCTATCAGATTAGATTAGGATCTATCTTCTCTTTCCTAGTTCTTTTACGATTTACAGATGTATTATAAATACTGCTATTTTCTAGTTAATAAACACTTCAGAAGCAATTCAGATTTTCTCTTCATTTTTTGCCACATTTTCTCTCTCCTCTTGAGAATTCGGTTTTCTTCACTAGGAGCTAGCGATCGCCCGGTGCTTGCAAAGCTAGCCCGGTTTTCCATTGCTTCCACGCTGCGTCAGGTGGTATTAGAGCAGGGAGTTCGCCTAGTCAGATTGCCAACCAAGAAGGTAACAGTCGCAACCCACCCTGTGACGGAGATCAGGGGTTACAAGCTGTTTGGAGAGCGATTGAAGAACAACGCATGGCCACACGTAACATAGACAATAGTTGGCAGAGATGGCTGAACAATTGCGAACCTTGTTACGGGAGGTTGTTCCACGGAATCGGGAAAATCTACATTAGATCGAAGGAGATGACCATGACGGACCACCCGTCAATACTGCGTTCCGACATCCAGTTCTTGACGACGATAGTGAAGATGATTTAGAATTTTGTGGTGCTCCAGTTATTCTCGGCAATGACAGAAATGACAGAAATTGGCACAATCAAGGTAATTTCCATCCCCGTAGGAATAATGATGAATTTAAACTCAAGGTAGATATTCCTACTTTTAGTGGAGATCATGGCAAAGAAGGACTTCTAGATTGGATCATAGAAGTCGATAGATTCTTTGAGTACATGGAGATACCAGAGGAACGAAGGGTAAAACTGGTAGCTTTCCGATTAAAGGGAGGTGCATCTGTTTGGTGGGAACACCTAAGAGAGACCCGGATCAGAGAAGGAAGGGGTCATGTTCGAACCTAGAGGCGCATGAAACAACTTATAAGAGGTAGATTTTTACCCCCAGATTATGAACAGTACATGTTTGAATCTTACCAACGGTGTGCGCAGGGTTCTCGTAGTGTTAATGAATATACATCTGAATTTTTGAGATTATCTGAAAGAAATCAATTATCTGAAAGTGATAACCAGTAGGCAGCCCGTTATTTAAGCGGTTTGAGACCACCCATTAGAGATAAAATTGGTGTACAGATGGTTCTTAGTGTGCAGGAAGCAAGGAACCTAGCCTTGAAAGCAGAATTGATGTTCCAAGATAAGGCACGTAGTGATAATTATCGTCGATACAACGGGAGCGACAACAGACCGAAAACTATCGACAGGAACAAATCAGTCTCGGCAGTTCAACCTTCTCACCCGGCAAGTACAGCTAACGCCGGTAAGGTGGTTACAGAAGGACATACTGGAGGTAACCCTTCCAACCCTTCTAAACCCAGTAATCCTGTGGAAAGCCTGGTCCTATTAAATGCTTTAAATGTAATGAGGTTGGACATAGATCCAGTGACTGTCCCAGGAGGAAGGTAGTTAAAATGGTAGAAAGGGGGGAGAAAGAAGATGTGGAGGAGGAAGTATACCGTGGACCTGATGGGGAAGATGAAGAGGGTCCATACGAACATGAAGAGTATACTTGTGTTGTGAGAAAATTAATGCTGTCCCAGAAAAATAAAGATACTTCTCAAAGGCACAGATTGTTTCGTACTAGATGTACTGTCAAGGGTAAATTATTTGATTTAATTATTAATAGTGGCAGTCAAGAAAATATTATTTGCAGGAATGTCATACAAAGGTTGTAATTACTTCCTGAAAAACATCTAAACCCATATACAATTGGATGGATCAAGGAAGAAGGTGGCGTACGAGTGAAGGAACGCTGCAAGGTACTTTTTTCTATTGGTAAGTACTATGATGAAGTATATTGTGATATTGTAGATATGGATGCTTGCCATGATGAAGTATATTGAACGGAGTAAATTGAAGAACATTATATCATTAAAATCATTTCCAATTTATTCTTTATTATTCTTGTATAAATTCAGACTTGTAGTCATTTAATTTAGTGAAATTCGACCCATTCTTTGAAGTTTACTCTTCTCTTTTACTTTAACTGAGAACAACTCACACTAGTCCTAGTGAGTCAAACATTGGGTCCCAATCATATCGGAGTTGTCATTGCCACCTGTCAAGGACTCAAATTCAAATTTGATGAATTTGCCAACTCTCAGACAAAGTTTTGATAAAGGAGTAGAATTAGAGGGAGTTGGTGAGATTCAGAATGTGGGCTAGGTTGTAAGAACAAGAGTTGGGTCCAATAACCATTGAGCCTTGCATCTACAATATGAGAAAGTCAACAATTTCTTCAATAGGAGAACCTAAACAATTTAAATTTGATAAAGAAATTGAGAAATTTAAATCTTACAAAAACATTGTGTAAAAGAAATGGTTTAAAAGTATTCCATCTGTAGGAAAATGGCTAGAAGGATTGGTGGGCAATTGCTCCAAGTAACAACTCTGAAGTGTATGAAGTGAATATGTTGGGTAGAGAGGAAGTGGGAGGCTATTGTTGAAGCTTCTGTTGGGGTTAGAATTGCTAATGAAGTGGAAGATCGATTTGCCTCCGAAACAGAACTGATCTTCTTTCAAAGGAGGGCAGCTAAAACGTCGCTCAATGGATTGTTGAATCCAAATTTCAAAGGTTGAAATGCAAACTCAACAATCAAGACAAAGGAAACCACCCTCTATCAGCAATTGAAATTCAAAATCGTTTTGAACGGAGTAAACTGAAGAACATCATATCACTAAATTGGGGGTGTTTCTCGAGGTATTGAATCAGCCGTTTTCAGATGGATTAAACCGTCAGCATTCATGAATGTACTCAGAATGATCTATTTCACAACAAATTAATTAAATGACCCCTCCACCATGCATTTCTAATTTAAACATACTGCAGACATCAGAAATATTATATAAATCTTATTGCTTAGGTGGAATGAATACTACATTACACAAATTACCTGTTCACGTAGGAAGATGTGGCTGATGATCAATATTCTACGTAAATATGCACTCCGGACTCAGGCGGCTGATGAGTTTTCGAAACCTCTAGTCTTGTCTCTCTTAAACAATTTCGTTTTAGCAAAAACACAAACATATATTTGTGTAGTGATCTTTAAGCCAAAGGATGAAACTTTTCTAGAAGTTTCTGAAAATAGTAGCTTAGCTTAGCTTAACAATGACAGCAAATGCCATCCAACTTTTAATAAAGCAAAGCATCTAGCTACTTCAGTGGCCCGCAGATCAATGGCTTGAGCAGGGCAAAGACTAATCAGAAAGAGAAAGCTAGTTTGAGCATACAAACACAACATTCAAAATCTCTCACTTTGAACACACACATAGTACATGTTATAGACAAGACTGAACGGGCTAGCTGCAATCAAAAGTAAAAGCTATTTTTCTTATTAACAGAAAATAAAGTTGCTTCCATGGAAATCATTAATCGTAGAATTTTTCACTTTTCTTTTCCCAGTTATCCAAGCTGAAATGACTCCTCTCTAGCTTGAACTGTCCAAAGTAATGCCCCAAGGACAAACACTTTTGAGGGAAAAATGCAATGCTAAACAGTGTTCAAGGCTTGACCAACTAACTTACAGTCTGAGCAATATATGCCTTTCGGTTGTTTCTTTAAGCATTATAATGTATGACTTACTTTGAATAAACAGAATAAGCTAAGAATGAAAATGATCAAGCGATTATGCCCTATATAGATAGAGAGTCTACGATCCTGCTAGTTACAAAACCTTCATTTTTGTGACAGGGTTAATTAGTTTGTGTTATGAGAATTTTATAACAAAATAGTTAGATGAGATGATGTTATGGGCTGGTCAAGATTATTCATGTGTACTAGAAATTACTTGTGGGTCAAGTGCCCCATTTCTGTCATGAACTATAAATAAGAAAGCATTGATAGAAGAGAAAGGTATCTGGTCCATAAAACCTTTTGGAGGTATAAATCCATAGCATAGAATAGAACTAATACTTGTGCACAGTAAATGTAGGCATGACATCAACGTGAGATGCAAAAAAAAGAAAAAGAAAAAGGAAAAGAACTAATGCCAACTCAATTCTTCCTTTTTGTCTCTTTCTCTGCTAGCTGCTTCGATGATTATCAAGAACCCACACAAGAACACATCTTTATATTCATATTAATGAAAGAGTCCTGGTGCAGTTTCTTATGTGTTTTTCGTATATACCAACAATTAACCCAGAGTTGAGTTGGTTGCATGTCAGCCCTCGTTATTAGACATGGGTGATAGGCTCTCCGAGTTGTCATTGCCATGAGCATCTTGTCACGTAACCCTATTTAACCGGCTGTGTGAGAAAACCTAGGCTGTAGTGCATTCAACATCAGTACTGTCAACTCCACAAGTAAGAAAGGCCTGGCTGTTTGGACAAAAGAATCTGGATCACTTGGCTCCACAATCTACATGTTACCTAATTTCACTCAATCCCTTACTTGTCTTTTGGGATAAAAGAATTTATTCTTTTGTCACACACCCATGTTGATATCCCAAGAATTCTGTTCGAGTATTTGTATTAGGAAATGATATATATCCCAAGAGTTATATCTCTATGCCAGCTACAAGTAAGTACTGGTTGTAGAATTTTCTGCACCATACCTAGGGCTGTCAGTGGAATGGGTCCAACCAGACGGATCCGTAGACCCAAACCGATTAGGCTAGTTCTGGTTTAAGATGATGGGTCAGTTCCTGTTCTTGATATAAATCCTGATTATTATCGGTTTGGAAAAGATTTTATAAAATCCCAAAATGGTTGACACCCGACCCAAGCCATATATTATACGAAATGTATAATATTTGCAATAAATTTATTATAATCAGGTCCATTGGATCAGAGTCGACTGTCCCAAGAATCGATTGATTTGATTCTGGGTCTTAAATTATGGACCCTTTGGTTCTGGTTCGGTTCTAGTTTCTCAATATATATTTAGTATTGGATCAGTTCCAATTCTACCCAGACTTGACCAATTGATAGCCCTAACCATAACACAAAACACATGGAGGCTGTTAGAGAATAAAACCTATTCAAGGACCTCACTTAACAGGTTAAGCTTTTAGGTTGAATGGTTCTTGAGATGGTATTAGAGCCACTTTGACCAAGTGGTCTACTAATCAATTCCTGTCACCCCCATTATAATTAATTAAGTTTCAGCACAAGGTATGGGTGGGCCTATACTGTCCACGCTTCAAGCCCAATGGGCTTTCGTGTGAGAGGGCATGTTAGAGAATAAAACCTATTCAAGGACCCCACTTAATAGCTTAAGCTTTTAGGTTGAATGGTTCTCTGAGAGAGGCAAACCCTAAGGGCCCATTTGGTTGTTAGACAGTTTTGTATGCCCTTAGCTTCGATCAGTTTTGATGTACTTTTGATATTTAGTGTAAATAAATAAAGCACATGTTTGATTCATGTTGTGTGGTATATTTCTGTGTAAGACCCTTAAACTGGACACTTAATGAGACTCGTGTTAGTTTAGAACATTCACAGCCGTTGGATAACTCTGGGGAGATTTATCCTGTCAAGGCTAACACTAGTGTATTGCCAAGTGTTGGGGTGACTTGTCTCAGCCACCAGGGTGAGACCCAAGGCACATGCAGTGTAGGATTACTTGAATCCTTGAACCGGACCAGATTTCCAGTATTGCCCTGGACCTTGGAGATTGATGGGAAAAATTGGAAAGTTACACCTGACCCATAGACTCGATTATGATACTGCACTAGGTGTCGGATTGGGCTGTCTTTGATATGCCAATCAGTGAGATCCTTAGCGGGGGTCAAAACCTAGGTATGTTGGGACAGTTTGAGAATTCATCTGAGTGGGTGATCATAGAGACAGGATCAACCCCTTTGTCGGACAAAGGTAATGATCGGGGATGCACTCTCTCTGATGGAAACCAAACTGCCGGTAGTTGATTTCAATCGTTGGAATTTGTTTTTGCAAATTTATAAGATATATACTTATATATGCTTTCAAAATGTTTGCAAATGCTTTTAATTCCTGGGATCCATGTGAGTAGAGAGTGCATCACTGTTCCTTGCAGCTAAGGGAGATGTCCACTCTTGTCGAGTAGTGCTTGATCATTATGGGCTGAGAGGTTAAGTGTAAGGCCATTTAGGGTAATACTTGATGGGCTAATTTTGCATCTGCCCATAGTCCCTGGGTTTTTTATAAGATGACTTGGCCTAGGGACCACTTAGTGTAAGTGTTGGGCCCATAGGGTCCATGTGATGGGTTCAAGGTGTTCACTGGGTTTTCTAGTGAATTCGGCTATGCCTTGTAACAGAAGCTGGGCTGAACCCATGTGGCTGATGTGTAGATCAATGCTTGGGTCCCACGCTATACAAAGAAGTCCAAATGGCCAGCAGTTTGGAAGACTATTGAGCACTTAATACATATTGGGCCTAAAGCCCATTTCGATCTGGGCTGATTTGCCCAGTCACTTAAAGGGGCAGATATGAGATTAGGTTAAGCCCAAAAGATGATCTAATCTGCAGATAGGATTAAGAGGAGTCCTAATCCAAATACAAATTTGGATAAGGGCAACTCCTAATATGATTAGGAGGTTTCTTAATCACAAAAAGAAAGAGGAGGAAACCCTAATTCGAATTACTTGAATTCAAACCCTAGGGGTTTTTAGCAGAACACTCTGCATTCCTGAGATAGGATCTTAGATAACCCTAGAGAAGAAAATAGCAGTTCGCCACCTTCTTCTCTGGGATTCTCCTCCAGCAACCGCCACCACCTTTTCTGCCAGTTCGAGTTCTCAGTTAGAGAAGATCAAGAAAGGTTATTGATTATTCATGTGGTGCTCTCAGTTTTCCATCGAGTTCTTCAGAAGAACCTGGTTCATGTGACGAACACTACTGGTTTGGCTCCATCATCACTGTGTCATCTTCAGTGGGAGCTGATCTTGGGATTTCTTTGGGCGTGAACACCAACGTTGGGAGATACTGCTTCTCTGGATCAGGTATAATCCCTCCCTTCTCTTTTGGTTCAAATCTGGTCTAGTTTGGTTCAAGTAGGATCCTTGAATTTTGATTCTAAAATCAGGGAATACGATTCCCAATTGGAAGAAATGTAGAAAATTTTTGAAATTCGCCAATCCATTCCGCAACCTTTTTGGTGTCCATACGATGGATCTACCATTCTTTCAGTGGTATCAGAGCCACAGGTTCAAATCTTGAACAAAGAGATCAAGTTTGAACCTGCGCAATTCGGTAAAAGCTATTCTATCCGGGTATTACGCAGATTGTAGTTTTGTTTCAAGAAATTGTTTCTTGTATGGGTGATTGATCTGAAAATTAATTTTTGTTAAATCTGAAATTTAAGGGAAACAGTAGGGGTTCGAAGAGTGTTAAAGGGAGTAGTAGGGTGGGAGGGGAGGGGGAGAGCTTCCTAAGCTGGTTGAGGTGGTCTTTTCTGTGGCTTTTGCTTTCATATTTGGTAGGGTGTAAACACAGATTTTGTGTATTTGAATTAACATAAAATATAGAGATAAATTACAAAGCAAATCTATACTAAAGAGAAGTACAATTAGGGGTAGCAAAAGGATGGTTTGGGTTGGGTTGGGTGTGGGTTGAGTACCAACCCACCCATATTGATCCACTGACCCATTTGCCGCACATGTTAGTGGGGCAAAGTGGGTCACAACCCACTTTGACCCTAACCCACCCATTCGACCCTCTTAACTCAAATTAGACCTTTCTTCTCTATACTAATTGCATAAAAACATAAAATTATATATTTTAATTAAAAAACAAAAAATTCAATTTTTTCAAATAAAAAATAAAAACATTAAAACACAAAAGATGGTTAAAAATATACATTTTGTGTAAAACTTAAAAAATTGTAGAAAAAAACTTAGGAAATAATAAAAAATTAAATGAAAGAAATTGTGAAAAACATAAAAAATTGCACAAAACATAGGAAGATTGTAAGAAGTTTCAGGAAAATGGAAAACGTTTTCTAAAAAAGCAAAAGAAATAAAGAAAAATGGAATTTGCATAAAACAAGAAAAATTATAGAAATTGTAGAAAATTCATTAAATGATAAAAATTGCAGAAAACACATAAAATTATAAAATTTAAAACACACACACACACACACACACACACACACACATATATATATATATATACACACACATATATATATATATATATATATATATATATTTCCACCAAAAGTAAGAAATTGCATAAAATACATAAAAATGGTAAAACAAATTCAAAAGAAAATTATATATTTCAGCTAATGCAAAAAAATACAGAAAATGATGAAAATTTAATATATATATATATATATATATATAACCAAAATGTAAAAAATCATAGAAAAATACATTGAATGATAAAAAATGCATAAAACAAATCAAATGATAAAAAAATTCCAAAAATATATATTTTGAACCAAAAATAAGAAAATAGAAAATTCTGGAGAAAATGCTTAAATGTAGAAATTAATTGAACATTGTAGAAAATTATAGAAAATGCAAATTGTAAAAAATTTCAAAAAAAAAATGCAAAAATACAGAAATTTTTGCTAAAGAATGTAGAAAATGCAAAATTGGAAGTTGCTTTTTGAATGTTTGAGGTGAAAACCCATTGTTGTAAGACGTAATGTAGAAAATTTTGGAGCTTGAATCGTTGATCTCCCACATAAATTTGTAGTTCATTACCAATGTAAAAAAAATACAAGACTAGTTTAGTTGATCCTATGACTCATAGGATGTCTCATGGTGTTGGCTCCACCATTAAACCGGGAACATCAACATTTACACGGAAAAGAAAGATTAGAAATCCAAGGAATTTTATCCAAAAGAGAAGATATAATTGTAAGATAATTAGATAACTAGATAAGTAGATTTGGTTTGCAAGAAATAAAAGAGTTTTTAAGTTTTCTGATCATTCTAATATGTGTACAGTTCGAAAAACAAATGCTATTTTTAATCAAATATTGGATAAATCAACAGATCCTACTCCAAATCCAAGCTTCCCTCCAGATACAATCAGCATCTTTACAGATTGTATCATCTTTACAGATGCAGGAAAACTTACCGATTTTTATTTCTCTTTTGGGGTTACTATTTTAACTATTCAATTAGAATGCTTACGAGTTGTAGGTGTTAGAAAAATTTTGAGATCAATAGAGGAAGAATAACTCTTTGCAATCTATCAAGGAATATCTTAGGCTCACCAGCTGGGAAAATCTAATCTCATAATTTTCTCAGACTCTTAGATGGTGATTAATGCATTTGAACATCGATCTTCTCTACGCTGGACTACTCTTGGACTACTCGTATCAACTACCAACCTGTTTCCTAACTTTAACTCTATCAAGTTTGTATATATTAACAAAAAATATAATGTTCTTGTGCATGAACTAGCAAAATGGTGTAAACATAGTTTCTAGGAACGTATTTTCTTATCTTATTATCCTTCCTTTATCCCTTCTATACAAAACTCTGTATTTTGCACCTGAGTAATATATTTTGGTTTTATCCTTAAAAAAATTTTAAAGATAAGAATCCAAATCTCATCATTCATATCGTGGTTCTTGTCATTAATTTCATTCAGAGAAGTGAAACTTGGGAAGAAGATGAAGAGGATCTTTTTGCTTTTTTAGTTCTTGTTCAAGAAGAACCATGTGTCAGATGGTACAATAGTTGTGGATCTGGAAATTTGGATCTTAGTCTATTATCAAGGCTATTAAAAGCTTTTCAAAAGTAGGGGAGGAAGTGATCTTGTCACTCGCTCACTCACTCTCGTTAGATCCAAGAGCAGCGGTTAGGGATTGGAGATCTGCAACTTGATTAGCTATTTAATGGGGTTTCTCCGGAAACGGCCATTGCAAAACTTAATTTGCAACTTGAAGACCTACAACTTGATCTGTAACTCGTAAGTCAAAGTCAACAGCAACGCCCATTGTGAATATAAATGTATGGTCAGAGACAGCATCTCTGCTTACGTGAGAAGGGCCAGAGACGAGAGACGGAGGTAGAGGAGCGGAGACGGATGGTGAGGCAGAGGGTTATGTTCGGTTTTCTGATTTTCAAACCCTAAGGCCTAAACAAGAAGTGGGGTAACCCATGCTTACCCATGACCTGGGTGGATCAGATGGATTAGGGTCAAAATTGCCAGCTCCAAATACAATGAATGAAATTCTCTTTTTTAATAAAGAAATTACAAAATGAATTTGATATATATGAGAAGTTTGCTTTTTTATTTTTCTAAGAAATCCAAAACTTTCTCTGTTTTTAAATTTATTCAAGGTAACCTCTTGTTTTCTTTTTGACTTTGTCTCATATTTTATATTCAGTGTTGTTAATCAAATCAAGTTGAATATCTGATTGTTTTCTGAATCGAATCCCAGCTTAAGTTGTATATCCTATCGGATTCAGATTGAATTTGAATATATCAAATATATTCTACAAAATCGATCAAATTCAAATATATCCCTATTCAAGTTCAATTCAATCAATTTGTAATCCTATACCCCCAAAACTCACACTCCTTGGGTATCTATATTATACACATAAAATGTAATTGTCCAGGTCAACAGTCCCTCTCCACTCTCCTATAGACTCTTCAAAATTCTTATATTTTTTGAATTTTTGAAAGACAATAAAGATAAGACATTAACATATCAATCGATCTTTGTTATTGCAAGAGACTTTAGGAATTTAATTGTCATTGGTCGAAATGTCTACTAATTATCTCTTCATTTAAATTAGTATTAATTCAATCCTCTATTTATCAAATTATAAATTTTCTGTAATGTAAGAACCAAATGTAAATATCAGTATAATATTAGATCAATTAATTTGGTTAGTTCATTCCTAAACATAGTATTCTATATTATTAAAATTCTCTCCAAGTTTAGTTTTATATTAATCTAATGCACTATGAAATGATTCATGGATATGTCTCAAATTGTATAAATTATTGAAGTAATCCATATTTGTTTATTTCTAATAGGGTCATTTACTAGAACACCCCTTACAGTTTTACAGATTTACTTAATGCTACCCTATAGTTTGCATTTTACTAAAACACCCCTTATAATTTGCAACCTATTTCCTTAATGGACCTTTCATTAAGAGCTCTTTGTTTTTCCATTGAAAGTAGTAACATGATCACTTAAATTAGGTAGAAAATGTTTAAGGGCATGGGCCTATGGTTGTTTATTTCATAAATACCCCTAAACTGAGTGGAAAATGTTCGAGGGTATGGACCCATGGTTGTTTATTCCAAAAGTATCCTTAAAACATTTTTGTATAGAAAACAAAACTGACCAAATAGAGAAAATAGTGTTGTTGTCCATGTTTTACTAGGGACAAAAATGATATTTTTGTTTTTTATTTTGATTAAATTTATTTAAATAGTTGTTAGGGTTCAAACTGTCATTTTCCACTTTCATCTAATAAAGGTCAATTAAATAAATAGATTGTAAACTAAAGGAAATGTTTTAGTAAAATACAATTTATAGGATAGGTTATAATAAATTCATGGAACTATAGACGGTGCTTTTATAAATGACCCTTTCTGAGTCTCCTGACTCCTGACCTGATAAGAAAACACACCCAGTTCTGTGTTCTGACCTACACGCTAAAGGGTTAATTTGTAAGTAAATGATCAGAACCTACTCTGTTGTTTATTGGGCTTGTGGGGTCTCACCTCACTATAATAATAGATATCCTCATATATAGCCCTGCTCATGTTTGTTTTGATGCTAAACCTGCTAATTCTGTCTCTCACATGTAAATCTCAACCTTATTTTGATTGGAAGGAAGTTGAAGCCAAATTAGTAGAGAACTTGAAGGATTTGTTTTGATGCTAAACCTGCTAATTCTGTCTCTCACATGTAAATCTCAACCTTATTTTGATTGGAAGGAAGTTGAAGCCAAATTAGTAGAGAACTTGAAGGAATTCTGATCATGAATGTGGTTTTCCCATGGGTAGGGAAATATTTGCAAACCCCAATGGATTGTTTATTCATTTAATGGTACAGTAGGCCCACAACTTGGCAATCCAAACCTGATGAAGTGGTGGAAACAAAAAGATATGGATACCAAGTTCCAACATGTTGGCCGGGTTTGGGTATAGAAATTCGAACCCCCTATTCCCACCATTCCTTATCTGCAACTGTCAACCACCAGACCCACCTAGGTCCAAATCATTCATCACCCTTGTTAATGTACCGACTTTACCCCTCCCCCCACCTCTCTCTCTCTGAAATAATTCTCCTTGGTGGGACCTTACTCATGAGGCAGACAAGAGTAATAGTTATGCACCAAGAGACTCAATCATTCACGGGCTAAAATAATTAAAATGCTTACCAATTCCAGAAACGGGTCTCCATAGCAGAGGATTGGTCACTCTTGATATAAACAACTTAACAGATAATCTGAAACCATTCGTTCTTTCTACCTTTTAAATTTGACATTTTTTTTTATTTGTGCAAATTGATGGACCATTTGACCCATGACCCAATAGCCAAAACAATTTTGTCTGGTGCAAGTCTGACAATGTTGTTGTCAAGTGTCAACAATGGATTTTCCTTAGCAGATTGGTGTGGATCCGGTCGTATGGACCCAACTAAAACTTGGATTAATAATTCAACGCAGATTGGTATGGATCTGGTCGTATGGACCTAACTAAAACTTGGATTAATAATTGGACCTGGTAAGCCCTGTAACAAGGTGATCTGGTCGAGGATTGACTTGTATAATGTCCCAATTTTTGTGCCTTTTCTTCCATCACATTATTAACTTCACAAGCGGAGAAATTCTTGTTTTACTCTTCTTTAATATTTTTAGCATCTGGATCAGGTTGTGAGTACCTGTTTGTGAAGGCCTTCAAGCCATGTCTTCGGGCTTTCGGAGGTTGAGCCCACTTGGAAAAATTATAAGCTATGCTTTTTAAAAAAATGTGGAGAGCCAACTTCTGTCATTGTACAACCATTTAAGCAAGTTCTCTAGACAAACCTATTTCAGTAGCTTCTTTAAGGCAGTTAATTCAGAGCTGCTATGTGTGTGTGTGTTTAGTACAAACAAACGTTGAAGGGTTGTTTAGTACAAATTGGATATGATGCACCACAAAGAGAAAAAGTATTATGACAATTGGCAATGTGTAAGGGGTGCTTTGCTATGGGGGCTTTGGGTGAAAAGAATGCCAGAATTTTTTAAAAGTCTAGAGGGGTGGGGGATTTGATTGAGCTCACTATGATAGGAGCAGCTCATTGGGCATTGGTATGCGATGAATTTAAAGGTGTCTCCCTAAATGACCTGTTAAAAGGATGGAAAGTTATTGGTGATTTTAAGGAGAGGAACCCATATGCAGCATGCACAAACAGTAGGTAATATCAAACTCAACTTTTAAGGTTGCAACCTTGGGAATCCAGGAGACTCCAGGTATTGGTGGTGTAGTCAGCCATTATAATGGAAACATTAATCCACCGTTAAATCTATAAGATTCCCTTTCGATAGTCCTCATTATGCCACATCACCATACCTATTGCCCAATCAGACCCCATCACATGAAACCAAACCTTCAAACAACCAATCACACCAAATTTCATCTATAAATTCTTTGATATCGCCATTTATCCATCAAAGATTCCATTTTGACACATCTCACTCTACGGTACTTCTTGAACAAAAAACCTATGATCCACACATGACCAAACCCTCTTCACAACCTTGTAATTCAAATCCATGCCACTCTACCAAGCTTAAACCTAAAATTTCTTCATTTACCCATCCATCAAGCCAAGATTCCGTTTTGAACCCCTTAATTAGTCGAAAGACCCACGACGTAAATTCCCAAAGTTCCAACACCCTTAAAACCATCAAACACTCTTGTTAGACCCCAAATATCCTAAGATATCCACTGTCCAAATTTCATATTCAAAAATCCCCATTTTGCCCTTCATACACAAAGATTCCAAATCGACTACTCTCGTTATTCGCTACTCTCAAAATTTTAAATCTCGATCACGACATCCCATCCAAGATAAACGAATCTCACCAAAACTTTCATCGACCACTTGAATGACCATATGTCAAATTTTAGACCCAAAAGTACCCATTTTACCCTTCATTTAAAAAGATTCCAAATAGACGATCTTCATTGGCCACCGCTATCCAAATCCAAGAATTTCATCAAGGCACACCATCTAAGACCCCCAAAACATACCAAAACCTTCATCAACTTCCCGATCAACCCAATGTCCGACATCAAACCTCAAAGTACCCATTTTACCCTTCATTTAAAAAGATTCCAAATGGACCATGTTCATCACCTGGTATGTTCCATATTCAAGTTATCCATCACCATGCATCACATGTCATCTCCAAATCCCATCAAAAGTACCATTTTACCCTTTACTTAAAAAGATTCCAAACGGACCATCCTCATCGCCCGATACGCCCCAAATTTAAGATCCACCATCACACATCATCTGAAACCTTCAAACTCCGTCAAAACCTCTCGATCATCAATCCGTTAAATTTTAAGCCTTAAAATTACCATTTTACCTCTCATTTACAAAGATTCTAAATCGAGGGCTCTTATTGGCCATAACTCTATCACTTCAATATCTGCATTACGGTATATCTTGTAATACAGTTAGACCACACCATCACCTTCCTAGACACCCGGATAAACCCTTCTCCAATTTTAGACCCAAAATTACCATTTTACCCTTCTATCAAGACAAATCATGATTTAACGACCCCCATTGCTCAACACACTCTAAATCACAATTTCTTACACTGGCAAACCCCTCGAGGCCCTCAAACCCCATCATTTCCCTTTTCAAACACCTTAGAACCCCCTTAAAAAATTTTCTTTACAAAATTCTCCATTTTGCCCCTTCATCTATGAAGGTTCCAATTCGTGCGATCTCGTTAGTTGAGAAAAACCCTAATATCTTGAGTTTTAATCTCAAACCTTGAATCCTGCACACCATACCCCTTAGACTTGCCCTTTCATTGCAAAACCCTGCATGTTTTCAATTAGGACCCTACACATTTTCAAAAATCACCCAAAGCCCCCACTAAACCTAGAATCAATCCTAGCCCTAGATTTAAGCCCCCTTGCTTCTCTACCTTGGCATTCAGCCTAACCCTCACTTCCACACCCCAAAACCCCTAAATTCTAAAACCCTATCTGCCGCCCTTAGTTTTGCCTCCTAATTTTGAAATTTAAAATTTAAACTTCAAATCCCCCTCATTCTAGACATTAAATGAGGGGGGACGAAATAGAGTGATTTAAGGAGTCTTGCCTACGAAGCTCCACCCATTGGATTAGAACCAAAGCATCCCAACCTTCCATCCTTTTGAGATTAACTTACCTAAACCCTAAAAACCCTAGCAAGCCCCAAACTAAACCCTAACTAGGTTGTCCCAAATTTGGTCCCAACCTAACCAATTTAGTTCCAACCAAACCAAACCAACCCAGCTCCATTCAGTTTAAACAAAAAAAAAAACAAAACAAAATAGAAAAAGGGAGAAAAACCTGCAAAAAGAACCGAACCAACCAAGAGAAGGGGATTTTTTTGTATTTCTCTCTTAGACTCTCCTCTCTCTTTCTCTCCACTCCCTCCTCTCCCCCAAGGCTAGAACCATCGAACTCTCCATTCCCCTTTCCCCCTAATCACCAAACTCTCACACTTTATTCTTTCCACTCTTCCCACCGAACCCTAGCCTCCCAACCTCCATCTTCTTCCTCCTCCCATCAACAATCAACATCCATGAACCCTAGCCACTAAATCTACCTCTATCTTCCCTCCCGATCTTTCTTTTCTCGAAAAAAAGAAAATGTGGGCTGCTATCATTTCTAGTAAAAGAGAAGGAGAAGGAAAAGAAAGGAGAGAAGATGCAAGAAAGAAAGCAGCGGGTCAGCCCTCCACCATTCTGATGGGATGAGAGATCCATCATATAGATGGTCGAACCCTGCAGGAAGGTAGGGCGAAATTTCAAAAATTTCTCTCTCTCCCATGTGGGAATCACATTCCCTGTCAGAAAAACTGCATTTTTCAAGGATCAATCTTGAACCAACAACCGAACCAGATCTGAACCAAAATAGTAGGAGAGAGATATACCGGATACAAAGAAATAATATCTTCCAATGGAGGTGTTCACGCCCAAGGAAGGATCCAAAGACTGCTCCCACTGAAGATGACACAGTGTAGGGTGGAGTAGAATCAACAGTGTTTTTCCCAAGAACCAAATCCTTCACCAAGAATTCGCTGGAGGGTAGGTGAGCATGACTCCCAATAAGTTTTTCACCAAAAACTGATATCAAGAACGCTTTTTGATTGCTCCTACAACAATGGAGGTCGAACTGGCTGTGGCGGCAACTGGAGGAGAACGCAGGGAGAAGATGGCGCAGTCACACTGGTGCTGTCTTCTCTCTGTGTAAACTGAGATCTAATCTCTGGAATTTTGGGATGGGCTGAATGGTTCGCCCCCTCCTCCTTTTATAGCCTTAAAGAGAGCTCATAATCTCCTTAGGAGTTTTCTAATCCAAATCTATATTTGGATAAGGAGTTCTCTTTAAGAGATAAGGATAAGTCCTTATCTTATCTACATATTAGATCAGTTCTCTCCAAATCTTATTAGGAGGTTTCTAGATCCAAATTTGTATTCAGATCTAGACTCTCTGAGTGGATAGGGTAAGACCCTATCCTATATGCTGATCCAATCCCAGATCCGCCTCTCTCTCTTTAATTAGTCTAATTAAACCAGTTCGAAATGGGATTTAGGCCCAATAAGTCTGTGTGCTCATTAACCTTCCAAACTGCTACCCAGTTGGGCTTCTTTGTATGGCGTGGGACCCAAACATTGATCTACACATCAGCCATAAGGGTTCAACCCAGCCTCTGTTACAAGGCCTGGCCGAGTTCACTAAAAAGACAGTGAATCCCCTGAAGCCCATCACATGGACTCCTAATGGGCCCAACACTTACACTAAGTGGTCCCTGTGCCAAGCCACCTTATAAAAACCCAGGGACTGTGGGCAGATGCAAGATTAGCCCATCAGGTATTACCCTCAATGGTCTTACACTTAACCTCTCAGCCCATAATGATCAAACACTGCCGACAAGAGAGGACCTCTTCCTCGACAAAGGGGCTAATTCTGTCACTATGATCACCCACTCAGATGAATTCCCGGAGTGTCCCAACATACCTAGGTTTTGACCCCCACTAAGGATCTCACTGATTGGCATATCAAAGATAATTCAATCCGACACCTAGTGTAGTATCATAATCGAGTCTAGGGGTAAGGTGTAACTTTCCAGTTTTGCCCACTAATCACCAAGGCCCAGGGCAATACTGGAAATCTGGTCTGGTTCAGGGTTTCAAGTAAACCTACACTACATGTACCTCGGGTCTTACCTTGGCAGTTGAGACAGGCCACCCCAACACTTGGCGGCACATTAGTGTTAGCCTTAGCAGGATAAATCTCCCCAGACTTATCCAATGGCTATGAACATTCTAAACTAACACGAATCTCATAAGTGTCCAGTTTAAGGGTATTACACAGAAATACACCACTATAACATGAATCAAATATGTACTTTATTCATTTACAATAACTGTCATATGGTACATCATTCTGATTGGAGCTAAGGGCATGCATTGTCTAACATCTCCCACTTGCACTTAGGTCCAATCGGGTACAAGCCGGAGTCCTAGATTTTCCACATGTTTCTCAAACACTTGACACTTCGTTTATTTTCGGTCCAAAGTTCATATGGAGTATTTGGAACCAATTTGGTTGGAACCCGATTCAGCACGTATATCGCAGTCTCTAATGCGTAACCCCAAAAGGATGTGGGTAACTCTGAGTGCACGAGAAGTGACCGGACTATATCCAATAAGGTCCTATTCCTCCTCATAGAAACACTGTTTAGCTGTGGTGTAGCAGGAGGAGCCAACTGTGATACTATCTCGTTGACCTTCAAAGAGTCCTTGAATTCATCAGAGATATACTTGCCACATTGATCCGATCGAAGGGCCTTCATTTCTCTCCCTCACTGTTTCTCAACCTCTTGTTTGAACTCCTTGAACTTTTCAAAGGATTCAGACTTGTGTCTCATTAGGTACACGTAACCATACCAAGAGAAATCATCGGTAAATGTAATGAAATGCACGCGCTGGTTACGAGTCCTAACACTTAGGGGACCACATACATCAGTATGTATAAGGTAAAGCGTGCCCGTACATCTTTCAGGCTTACCATTAAATGACCGTTTCGTCATCTTACCCTGAAGGCAAGGCTCACAAGTGGGAAGATCTTCTATAGTTAGAAAATCCAAAGGGTCATCCTTTACCAACCTTGTGATATGATCAATGCTGATATGGCCAAGTTGGTAATGCCACAGACACGTGGGATTAACTGTATCACATATTCTTTTCTTGGGGATATTAGCGGACGTAGTTTCGGTTATGTTAGTTTCTAGAGAAGGATGAAGAACATAGAGACCATTCTCAAGTTCTCCGTATGCGATGAATCTGTTGTTTCTTTTAATAGTAATTGTATTACTAAAGAAGACAGAATATCCATCCGCACACAGTTTTGAAACGGAAATCAAATTTCTTCTCAAATTTTGTACATAAAAACAATCTTTCAGTACAATTGATCATTCTCTAAAAATTAATTCTACGATTCCTATGGCCACAACTGCAACACTTGTAGAAGTCCCCAAGTAAAGAGTCACCTCTCCTTCACTCAGCCTTCTACTTACTTTGAACCCCTGTAGTGAGTTACACGCATGAGTTGAAGCCCCAAAGTCAATACACCAGGACGCAGAAGTTACCAACAAATTGGTTTCTATGACACAAGATTCGAAATTAACTTGCTTGGATTCCAGGTATTGAGGACAATTCCTCTTCCAGTGACCGGTCTGCTTGCAAAAGTGACAGGCATCTGATGCCTTGTCTTTCCTCTACTTCTTGGGTTTGGTGGCCTTTTTCTAGGGCTTTCTCTTTGCCCTCCTCTTCTTGCCCTTCTTGTCAGTTTCAACAAGCATGGCCAGGGGCTCATCCTTCTTAATCAGTTCTTCGGCCCTCTGCAACATATAGTTGAGTTCCTGAACGCTGACATTCAACTTATTCATATTATAGTTCATAATGAACGGATTGAAGGACGGAGGCAAAGAGTTGAGAATGACGTCTATCTGGGTTGTATGATCCAGCCCGGATCCAAGAGCCTCAAGCTCATTGATGTAGCACATCATCCGAAGACAATGGTCATGAACTTGTTGCCCCTTGGTCATCTGCGCGGTCATGAACTATTTCAAGACCTTCTGTCGAGTAGAACAATTTTTCTCTTCGTACATTGTCTTTAAACTATCCAATATGTCCTTGGCCAGTTCGATTTGATCGAACTGCCTTTGTATTGGATTGTCCAGGGAGGCAATGATGTAACACTGGGCGAGGGAGTTTTTCTCCTCCCATTCCTGATAGTCCCTTCTCTATGCCTTAGAAGCCCTATCTCCCGGACGTTCCAGGGCAGGATTCTTGGCCACCTTATCTAGTTTCTCAGATGTCAAGACCAGCATTAGGTTACGATACCAGTCGGCATAGTTTGGGCCCTTCAGCTTATTGTCATCCAAAAGCTTTGCAAATTGTCTGTTTGCCATTTTCTGATAAAAGAGCAAACATTAGTCTACAACCTAATTTGATTCATGTTATCTACATAGATATGGCTTTTAATCTATGTTCCATTCTCATTTGTTCATCTCTAAGATTTCCCTCCTATCTCAGTGATGGAGATTGCGAATTGTCTCTGGAAATGTGGGAAATCACATAGGGTGCATGGAGCCAACTATTTTAGCTGCATAACCCCACCACCTTTCTGTGAAGGATCATATCTACTCATCGTATGAGCTTTCCCTTTGGCCTCTGTCAGACAAGGTTCATTGCCATTTTAGGTTAAACCTTTCTGTCCAGTGAGTGTTCACCCATCATATTCGTGAACGCCAAGGTACCATGAGAGTCTCCCATTTTTTGGTGAGGTCCTTCCACATTGGTCTATGACGCCCCTATCATCTTATGAAACACTTCGACAAATCCAGGAGCAAATGGATAGCCCAATTTTATGGTGCGTTTCCTCATTACTGAAGGACCCATCTTCATGCTAATGATGGAAGGCCTTTAGAGAGTTCATCATATGAATCTCCCTATCACATGCACTCACATTTCTGGAGGGAACAAAAAGTTACGCCCTATTTTAATTTAGGTCAAACCCAAGTGGCTTTCACTGACTTTCATAAAGCCAGATTTATGTGGGCCCTAAACGGCTAGGGTTTCGCACGGTTCCTCTTAGGGGAGGTGTGGGGCCCACCACAAAGGGAGATCATCCAATGATCTTTAGGGACACCATGGCAATGATGTGCATTCAGCCATGGTGTGCGCAAGAGCCACTATCGTATCTACATGGGCCAAGTACTTATGGTCCATGTACGTTGCACACCACACATCCATACATCACATGCAAGGATAGAATTGATCCAATCAATTAATATCTGTAAAGCCCATTATTAAATCCCATTTTAATCCTAATATTATCTAGGTATATGGGCTGAATAACAGTAAGCAGTTTGGTCCATATAGCTTTCCTGCATATAGTGGGCTTTTGCAGTTTTAACACCTTAAAACTGGGCCTTAAAGGCATGGATTAAATCTCATAATTAACCATCAATCCCTTGACCCAAAAGTGGGAAAATAGGGCTGACAATCAGCTTCCATCGAACCACAGATTTGGTCCAACCAATTTGGTCCAATCTGGTTCGAATGGGTCTAGGGTTTGGTTTTTAAATAAACATTTAATTCAAGAAACGATTTGAAATTAAGATTACTGATTAAAGAACAAACAAAAATCAGTCACAAGGCTGTTCGCACATCTCCATCCTGCAAAACAAAAGTCAGATCTCAGTTTGTAGTTTCACAAACTGCAAATCGCAGATAGCGAAGTTCATATCTGCGAAATCTCCTTCTTTGCGCCGCCAACTTCGATCATGAATAAAATAAAATAGAAAACCCTAGTTTTTCTATTAATATTACATCAGATCAAATACCTATTCAATTTAATAAAATAAAAAAAATTATTTATAGACCAGAATGTAAGAAACTACAAATCGCAGGTATCCTACACCAATCAAGATTTCGATCTCCATTTGTACGAATAACCCATAAATCAAGAAAATAATAAATGATGGTTCTAAATAAATTCCAGATTTATAAAAATTAATTTCAGATCATTCACCCTTTAACTGGGAACCGATTTCCCAGAAAAACCCTAATCTGCGCAAATCGGGTAGAACGCCTGCTGCCCATTTGCGCAGGTTCAGATGTAGTCTATTTCAGTTCAAGATTTGAACCTTGCTCTGATACCACTGATGGGATGAAAGATTCATCATATGGATGGCCGAACCCTGTAGGAAGGTAGGGCGAAATTTCAAAAATTTCTCTCTCCCATGTGGGGATCACATTCCCTGTTTTAGAAAAACTGCATTTTTCAAGGATCAATTTTGAACCAAGAACCGAAACAGATCTGAACCAAAACAGTAGGAGAGGGATATACCGGATACGAAGAAATAATATCTTCCAATGGAGGTGTTCACACCCAAGGAAGGATCCAAAGACTGCTCCCACTGAAGATGACATAGTGTAGGGAGGAGCAGAATCAACAGTTTTCTTCCCAAGAACCAAATCCTTCACCAAGAATTCGCTGGAGGGTAGGTGAGCATGACTCCCAATCAGTTTTTCACCAAAAATTGATATCAAGAATGCTTCTTGATTGCTCCTACAACAATGGAGGTTGAACTGGCTATGGTGGCAACTGGAGGAGAACGCAAGGAGAAGATGGCGCAGTCACACTGGTGCTGTCTTCTCCCTGTGTAAACTGAGATCTGATCTCTGGAAATTTTGGGATGGGCTGAATGGTTCGCCCCCTCCTCCTTTTATAGCCTTAAAGAGAGCTCCTAATCTCTTTAAGAGTTTCCTAATCCAAATCTATATTTGGATAAGGAGTTCTCTTTAAGAGATAATGATAAGTCCTTATCTTATCTGCAGATTAAATCAGCTCTCTCCTAATCTTATCAGGAGGTTTCTAGATCCAAATCTGTATTCAGATCTAGGCTCTCTGAGTGGATAGAGTAAGACCCTATTCTATTTGCTAATCCAATTCCAGATCCGCCCCTTTCTTTAATTAGTCTAACTAAACCAGTTCGAAATGGGATTTAGGCCCAATAAGTCTGTGTGCTCATTAACCTTCCAAACTGCTGCCTAGTTGGGCTTCTTTTTATGGCGTGGGACCCAAACATTTATCTACACATCAGCTAGATGGGTTCTGCCCAGCCTCTGTTACGAGGCCTGGCCGAATTCACTAAAAAGACAGTGAATCCCCTGAAGCCCATCACATGGACTACTAATGGGTTCAACACTTATACTAAGTGGTCCCTGGGCCAAGCCACCTTATCAAAACCCAGGGACTATGGGCAGATGCAAGATTATCCCATCAGGTATTACCCTCAATGGTCTTATACTTAACCTCTCAGCCCATAATGAACAAACACTGCCTAACAAGAGAGAACCTCTCCCTCGGCTGCGAGAAACAGTGCTGCACTCTCTACTCACATGGATCCCGGGAATTAAAACCTTTTACAAACATTTTGAAACCGTAATATATATGTATGCCTTTATAAAAATATATTTTGCAAAAACAAATTTCAACGATTGAAATCGGCTGCCAGTAGCTTTGGTTTCCATCAGAGAGAGTGCATCCCCGATCATTACCTTTGTTCGACAAAGGGGCTGATTCTGTCACTATGATCACCCACTCAGATGAATTCTCAAACTGTCCCAACATACCCATGTTTTTGCCGCCGCTGAGGATCTCACTGATTGGCATATCAAAGACAGTTCAATCCGACACCTAGTGTAGTATCATAATCAAGTCTAGGGGTCAGGTGAAACTTTCCATTTTTGCCCACTAATCACCAAGGTCTAGGGCAATACTGGAAATCTGGTCCGGTTCAAGGTTTCAAGTAAACCTACACTGCATGTACCTTGGATCTTACCCTAGCAGTTGAGACAGGCTACCCCAATACTTGGTGGCACATTAGTGTCAGCCTTAGCAGGATAAATCTCCCTAGACTTATCCAGCAGCTGTGAACATTCTAAACTAACACGATTCTCACAAGTGTCCAGTTTAAGGGTATTACATAGAAACACACCACTATAACATGAATCAAATATGCACTTTATTCATTTACAATAAATGTCATAAGGTACATCATTTTGATTGGAGTTATGGTTATACACTGTCTAACACATTCTCGTCCAAGTAAGGTAAAAAACCCTTCCCACTCTCTCAATCTCTCCCTCCTCCATGAAACCCTTACCACCGAGTCTCATCTTCATCATCTTCTTTCTCTCTCTTGTACAATAAACCCCAAAACCATATCTCTCCTCCCCTCATGTCTGAACCAAGATTCCCAAGCTTTCATCTCCTTCACAAACCAAGAACCCTCACCGAAATCATTCTCCAAAGAGCATCCAAACCAAGATCCACATACTCTCATCTATTCTCCTTCAACCAACAACACCCCATACGAACTCTCTACCTCCCTCATCTTTCTCTCACACACTCTAACCAGAACCAAAATCCCCATTTCCTTTCTCCCTTAACCTCTCTCATACCCAAAGAAAAACTGAAATCCCTTTATCTCCCTTCTCACTCTACCACCAAAGTCTCCTATCCACCACCATCTCACAACCGAAATCTTAGGGACACCATCTCATTCGACCAAGGGAGAAGCATGGGAGTAAAAAGGAAGAAGAAAACTAGATTTTGGCCCAATCAAGAAAGACCATCAAGCATTTCAGCACCATCAACATTTCAACTTGTATCATGCATCATTAATTGTATGTCAAAAGGCCACAAGGTGGTGATCGATTCACCTCACCCTTTTTCACTTTTATTTTTAATATTTTTATTTTCTAGAACTTTATTGGTATTCTAGGTAGTCTCTATTTTTCAGCATTGTTTATCTTTTGATGTATGGCTGTTATGTTTTCTTTTTACTTACTTCATGATGATTTGATATAGGGAAGCATTAGAGTAGTTTGTTGATCATTTTGAATGAAAATCCTAGGTCTCATAGTGTTTATTTTAGTTTATTTTGCATCCATCTCAATGCTGAAATCTATTTACTTTCATAGCATTTCAACTTGATTTAGTTTAGATTAATTAATTTTTTTTTGATTTTTTTTTTAATGTTGGGAATCACAATTGGAAGGGACTTTCATAGGGGAGCAAATCATTTGTGGCTTTCCCTTTCCCATTTGCTTGGTAGGAATGAGGGGAATCTTGGATAAAGGAGGGTGGAATGTAGTTGCCAACTGCTTTGCTCCTTTAAGGGTTTTCCACACCTGAATTGAGAATGGGAAGGTTAAATGATTTGAGAGAGGAATCCCCTTTGATAATTACCCTCTTTGATCCCTAAAATTACTTGCATTCTTGTAGACTTAATTCTTTCTAGTTTTTATTTATTTATTTATTTTTCTTATTTTTTACTAAATCGTGGGAATGGTAATACTTACTAATTGTGGGAGAGGGGTGCTTGATACCTTCCCTCTCTCCCCTAAAAAGCACCTAGATTAACTTTGTTTTTGGGTGTGTGTCATGTCTTGTTTTGTTTCTCGAACTTGGGAGGCCCATCACTCCCATGTTCTTTTCTTTGATGGGTGGCGACTCTATATTTCATCCATGAAGTGAACCCCAAACTCAATTTTGATGTTCACAATCAACTAAGCTTAGTTTTAAGTTATGGGGGCAAATACCTCTATTCGTACTTATCTTTTCTTTCAAGCAATGTTTTTAAAATCAGATTGACTCAGATAGGCGGATTGGAAAAACTAGGAACCATTTATTTAATCCCAAAATTTCTTTTTGGCCAAAAACCATTGATTTGGTCAGTGAACCGTTGACCCAGGCAGTCAAACCATTGAATCATTTGACCGGGAATGGCTTTGGGCCATTTTTGGGGTTTTTTAATTTTTTTTTAAATTTTGTATTTTTTTGTCAGAATAGGCTGTCTTTTTAGACCTAGGAACCAGACCCAGAATGATTCCCTATCCAGTCCGATTTTAAAAACCTTGCTTTCAAGTAACATGAAAAGCACATGGTTACGTTTGATGCCCAACCCTAATTAGTTATAAATTTTGAAAAGAAGGTTATAAATAATCAATCGGGCTCTTAAATAAGTCAGTATTTTCTATTTGAACATGAAACACTTTTGAACGTTCCAAAGCTCCTTCTTTGTCAACTTCATTTAATAATTCCCAAGCTAAAATATTGGGTAAATTACAGATAGGCATCCTGTACTTTAGGGATAGTGACAAATACAGGTACCCTGAACATTTAATTGCAACACTTGAGTACCCTGAACTCTCAAAAATAGACATTTGGGCTCACTTCTGCTAATTCATGTTCTGGTGAATTGTAAAATTACCAAAATGCCCATATATTTTCTAAATTATTAAAATAATAAGTAAAATATGACCAAAACAACCTTGATTAAAAGTTGGGTAGTTTTTAGTCTGGGCATCACTATTGCTCATTCTAATCCTTGCAAAAATGTAGAAGAGAGTTCAATGAAAAGAACTTTGCCAATGAGGTTAGGAAATCACCAACGAAGTAAAATCGTCACTAGAGAATGTCGCCATCGGAAAAAAAATAGTGTTGAAACGCTAGCATAGTCCCCTTTAAATGTTGTCCATGTGAGAATGTCATCATGGGGAGAAGTAGCTGATCCCTTGACGAACATAATAACTTGTTTGGTATTAATCAAACTGTATAAATAAACATATAAGACCAACTTGATAAAATTCACAAATCATTATATAAATTTCACAAGAATTTACAAGACACTCTTTACCAAGTTGCTTATAGTTAAGGCCTAAGAATGAAAAGAGAGATGGACCCAAGTTTTGATATCATGTAGTGTTTAACTAATGGAATATAAACATATGGACCCAAGTTTCTATTATTTAGAGTATAGGATGCTCAAGTGTTGCAATTGAAAGTTTAGGGTACCTATTTGTCACTAGACCTGTTCATGGGTCGTGTGGGCCGACAGGCCAGCCCGGCCACTGGATGGGCTTGAATATGTTTATAGGCCTGTGGGATTAAACTCGGGCCAAAAAGCCCGACCCACAATAAATTCGAGCCGGGCTCGGGTTTTGTCAAAATAGCCCCGACCTAAAATTAGACTTAAAAAGGGTTATGTGATTAATGTCCATTTGAATAATTTTTTTGATTTAAGAATGTAAAACTGTGTTTTAAAATGTAAAAGAATGGGAAAAAAACCATCTTGTAGGCCCATTGTTCATTTAAATAGGAAAAAAAAATCATCTGAATTTTTAATTCTAATTTGAATAGGGAAAATTGTAATTTTTTTTATTAGGTCGGGCTTTGAGCTTGGGCTCGGGCTTCGTGCTTTTTATTAGGGCCGGGCTCGGACCCAAATTATAGGCCCGTTGGTCGGGTTGGGCTCGGGCTCGGGCCTAGCATATTTCCATTAATAATGAGTAAAAGCTCGGCCCGAGACTGGCCTAGCCCGACCCATGAACAGGTCTATTTATCACTACCCTGATCGGCCAAATTATGGGATACCTTTCTGTAATTTACCCAAAAATATTTTAGCAGTCATGAAAAGTATGTTACATACAAATAACTTGAGTAACCAACCTCCTGTTTATTAATTTCCTCCACTTGGGAGAGAATATCTTTTATGGGTGATAACAATAAGTCATCCAGCAGTCCACGTACACCTTAGTTGTTAGGATATACTTTATGTATTTCATGTGTATCTCTCTCCCTTGTTATCACATTATCTTATCCTCTCTCCTTCTTATCATTTCTACAATTTGTTTAGTAATTGAACTCTAATTCTACTATTATAAATACAGCCCTCACTCATCGTATTCAGTGCGTGAGTCTTTTTCAAAACCTGTATACTTTGGTATGGTATTAGAGCCAAACCTCGGTCCAGCCATGTCAAGTAGCAGCAGCACCACCACTACTCAAAATTTCCAAACCCAAAACCAAAATTCAGGGCTATCCAATGTAAACCTCATTCATCTCGTCACAGTGAAGCTAGATAGAAACAATTATCTACTATGTCACTCTCAACTATTTCAAGCTCTCAAAGGGACCGGATTACTTGGATATGTAGATGGGTCAAGCCCATGCCCAACCAAATATCTCACCGTTACCACCAATAGTGAAGAGTCAGTGACTAGTTCCAACAACATTCACAACTCAACATTACCACATGGGAAAAACAGGATGCCCTCTTACTAAGTTGGCTTTTGTCAACATTAATAGAAGTTGTACTTGGCCAAGTAATTGGGTGCACCTCTTCAGCAATGCTGTAGAAATCATTGGAAAAACACTTTATCTCCAAATCACAGGTCTGAGTGATGCAATTGCATGTTGAGTTACAACATCTCAGAAAAGGCACGCTATATGGCTGAATATCTCCAGAAAGCCAAATTATTGGCTGACAGCTTCGCTGTTGTTGGTTCTCCTATATCTGAATTTGATCTTAATCTTCGAATATTGATGGGTCTAGGACCCAACTATGAAGCATTTGTCACATCACTAAGCACTCGCTCTGATGAGTCATTTGTCAAACTTGGATTTGAGTCCACTGAGGAACTCAAACATGGATTTGAGTCATTTGTCAAACTTGGATTCGAATCCTGTCCACTTAATGCCAATACAGCCTTTCGTAGGCTCAACTATTAGAAAATGTATGCCCTTAGCTCCAATCAGATTGATCTATATATCCATTTATTGTAAATGAATAAAAGTACATTATTGATTCATGTCATATCTGGTGTGTTTCTGTGTAATTATCCTTAAATTGGACACTTATGAGACTCATGTTAGTTTAGAATGTTCTCAGCCATTGGATAGACTTGGGGAAGTTTATATTACCAAGGCTAACCCTAATGTGCTGCCAAGTAGGTTGGGGTAACTTGTCTTAACTTCTAGGGTTAGACCCGAAGCACATGTAGTGTGTGTTTGTTTGAAACACTGAATGCAGACCATTTTCTAGCTATGCCCTGGACCTTGGAGACTAGTTGGCAAAACAGGAAAGTTACACATAACCCCGAGACTCGATTATTGTACTGCACTGGGTGTCAGGTTGGGTTGTCTTTGATATGCCAATCAGTGAGATCCTTCAGGGTCAAAACCTAGGTATGTTGGGGCAGTCTGAGAATTCACTCGAGTGGGTGACAATAGTGGCAAGATCAGCCCCTTTGTCGGACAAAGTGAATGATCGGGACTACACTCTCTCTGATGGAAACCAAAACTGTTGGTAGTCGATTTCAAGCTAGTTTGAGATTTGTTTTGCAAAATATATTTATATGATAATATATATATATTGGTTGGGGTGGCTTGTCTCACTTGCCAGGGTAGGACCTGAGGTACATGTACTGTGGGTTTTCCTGAAACCCTAAATCGGATCAGATTCTAGTATTGCTCTAGACCGTGGAGATAGATGGGCAAAATTGGAATGTTACACCTGACCCATAGACTCGATTATGATACTGCACTATGTGTTGGATTGGGCTATCTTTGATGTGCCACTCAATGAAATCCTTAGGTGAATGATCGGGGAATGCACTCTCTCTAATGGAAACCTAAACTACTGGCAGTGGATTTCAAATGTACTCACATCCTTGGCGTGATTCTTGCTAAAGAATTGAGGTTCTTGCTGAAGAACCTCCCTGCTGATCTTGCCTCACCCTAAGCTGTGTCACCTTCAGCGGATTATGGATTTGGCACTCTCTTTGGGCGTGAACACCTACATTGGGAGGAGCATTTGCATGGATTCCATATCAGGTACCTCTCTCCCTAATCATTGGTTTAGATTTAGTCTAGTTTGTTTCAAAACGATCATTGAAAAATGCAATTTTTCTAAAACTGAGAATAGGATTTCCAGAAGGGAGAAAGAAATTTTTGAAAATTTGCCCAACCTTCCTGCATGGTTTGGCCATCCATTTGATGGATCTCCCTTGCCTTTAGAATTGTCAAAAATAGACACTTGGGCCCAGTTTTGTTAATTCACGTTCTGGTGTATGGTAAAATTACCAAAATGCCCATACATTTTTTAAATTATTAAAATAAAAAATTAAAATATGACCAAAATAACCTTGATTAAAAGTTTAGTAGTTTTCAGTATGGGCATCACTGTTGCTCATTCTAGTCCCTGCAAAAATGTAGAAGAGAGTTCAACGAAAAGTACTTTGTTGATGAGGGTAGGAAATCACCAGTGAAGTAAAATCATCACCATAGAATGTTGCCACTGAAAAAAAAAATAGTGTTCAAAATAATAACTTATTTGGTATTAATCAGACTGTATAAATAAACATATAAGACCAACTTGATAAAATTCGCAAATCATTATATAAATTTGACAAGAATTTACAAGACACTCTTGACCAAATTGCTTATAGTTGAGGCCTAAGAATGAAAAGAGAGATGGACCCAAGTTTTAATATCATGTAGTGTTTAACTAATGGAATATTAACAGATGGAGCCAAGTTTCTATTTTTGAGAGTATAGGATACTCAAGTGTTGCAATTGAAAGTTTAGGGTACCTATTTGTCGCTACCCCGACCAGCCAAAATATGGGATACCTTTTTGTAATTTACCCAAAAATATTTTAGCAATTATGAAAAGTATGTTAGATACGAAGAACTTGAGTAACCAACCTCCCTTTTCTAATTTCCACCAATTGAGAGAGAGAATATCTTTTATGGGTGATGGTGAAACACTCTAGTGGGTTTGCTTTTAAGGGATGAGATATCCATCAAGATCAAACTGGGTAGGGGCGACAAGAATAGGAAGAACATAATAGAAGACAGAAGCAACCAAACTGTGAGTTGTCTTCTTTCTTAATTCAACAGACTGTGAGTGTATTTGTAGGTCCACCCTGTTCTCCTATTTATAGCCATAAAGAGAGGATCTCCTAATCCTATTAGGAGTTTCCTAATCCAAATCATTTATTTGGATTTGGACTCTCTTCAAGTGATAAGGATAATCCTTTATCTTATGTGCAAATAAAAATCCACATTCCTAATCAAATTAGGAGTTTCCTTATCCAAAACTTTATTTCGATTTGGACTCTTTAAGTGGATAGGGATAATCCCTTATCTTATCTGCAGATAAAGATCAACCTTCTTAATCAAATTAGGAGTTTCCTTATCCAAATCTTTATTTGGATCTGGACTCTTTAAGTGGATAGTTATAATCCCTTATCCTATCTATTGATCCAAATCCCAGAACCGCCCCTTATTTAATTAATCTTATTAAGTCAGTTTAAATGGGATATAGGCCCATTAAGTCTATGTGCTCACTTAACCTCTTAACCTGCTGCCTAGTTGGCTATCCTTGTATGGCGTGGGACCCAAACATTGATCTACATATCAGCCACATGGGTTCAGCCCAGCCTTTCTTACAAGGCCTGGCCGAATTCACTGTAGGAGACAGTGAACCCCTAAATCCATCACCATGGGCTCTTAATGGGCCCAACATTTACACTAAATGGTCCTTGCGTCCAGCCACCTTATGAAAATCCAAGGACTGTGGGTAGATGTAAGATTAGCCCTTTAGGTACTACCCTCAATGGTCTTACACTTAACATCTCATCCCATAATGATCAAACACTAACTAACAAGAGAGGACCTCTCCCTTGGCTGCAAGGTACACTACTGCACTCTCTACTCACATGGATCTTAAGAATTAAAACCTTTTGCAAACATTTTGAAACCATAATATTATATATATATATATATATATATGTATGTATGTATATCTTTATATAAATATATGCTGCAAAACAAATTTCAATGGTTGAAATCAACTGCCAACAGTTTAGGTTTCCATCAGAGAGAGTGCACCCCTGATCATTCACTTTGTTTGACAAAGGGGTTGATCCTATCACTATGATCACCCACTCAGATGAATTCTCAGACTGTCCCAACATACATAGGTTTTGATCCCATCTAAGGATCTCACTATTGGTATATTAAAGACAACCTAATCCGACACCTAATACAGTACCATAATCAAATCTAGGGGTCAGGTGTAACATTCCAGTTTTGCTCATTTATCTCTAAGGTCTAGGGCAATACTGGAATTTTGGTCCATTTCAGGGTTTCAAGAAAACCCACACTGCATGTACTTGAGGTCTCACCCTGGCAGCTGAGATAAGCCACCCCAACCAACTTGGCGGTACATCAGTGTCAGCCTTGGTAGGATAAATCTCCCCAGATCTATCCAACGGCAATGAAGATTCTAAACTAACATGAGTTTCATTATGTGTCCAATTTAAGGGTATTACATAGAAACACACTACAATGATATGAATCAATTATGTACTTTATTCATTTACCATAAATGTCAAAAAATCTATCCATCTTTTGTGGTTTATCATGTTATTTGATTTGTCTACTTGGATCATATACATATCATTTGTTTTTGTTTTAGTTGCATGTTTGAGTTATTAATTTTCTCAATTTAGATATTGAACAAAACCATCCCATATATACCCATTTCTCTAAGGTTATGTTTTATTTGAAACTTGAAAGAAAAGATAGGAAACTTATACAAGCCTTGTGTACCTTTCCCTTCCATTCCCTACCTTTTGTTTCAAACCAAAATAGCCTAAAGGAAACAGACAAACCAAAAAAGATGTGCCTGATGCGGAATCTCTTTCAAAATTGGAAAACTGAAAAACCAAAACAAATCAATGAAATTGAACCAAAAGTTTTGGTTAATCAAACCAGTCAATCCTGTTTCAGTTAACCAATACAAAAAACCAGGGATTAACCAAATCAACTGATATATATATATATATATATATATATATATATATATATATAATATTATATGTGTCATATACTATAAATATAAAAAACTGGTGGTACCAGTTTAGTTTAGGAAAAAGGTGCATGGTTTGATTAACTGAACTGTGAGTACCCTTACTTGCAAGTTCTTTCGAGCCAGCTAATTATTTCCCTTGCTAGTTAGCTAGCTAGCTAGCTAACCCAAATGCATGCATGTCATCTTGTAAGGCTTATTCCTCTTTTCGTGCCACATGGAACCATGAATTGGGATATCACTTGGGCTGTTTGGAAAAAACAGCTTGGGCTATTTTGGGAGCCTTGCATATAACACCTTAGTTATTTTAGGTCCACAATTGTCTTTTCAATTAAGAAAATGTTGAGTATAAATACCTTTTTACTCACACTCATGATTAGATGTCATTCACAGCAGGCTACCAAAACAGGCTACCAAAACAGCTGGGCTGTTTCTTCAAAACAGCCAAAGTTTTTCCATGAATTCGGGGTTTAACTTGGGTGAGATCAAAGGGCTAATGTTGTATAAATTCTTCAAATCAAGAACACAATTTTCACCCTTGAAGAAAATTCTTGCCATCCCCCATATATATATATATATATATATTTATACTACTACTACTACTACTACTATTACTACTACTACTAGTAAAAGAGCGAATAGCCTCATATTCTGGAATTTTCATTAGACATTTTTATCCCTTAGTTAAGCAACATACAATAGGCATAAAAAAGGCCATATATGTCCTTTACCCTCACTCCAAAAATTGCCCACTTAAAACAATTAAGAAATTACTCACTTATAACTTCAAAAACTGCCCATGAATAATAAATAGTCTTGTCTTAGAGATACTGTTACATGTAAATGCACGTACATGTATACTAGTATATATATATATAAATTATCATTTAATAGATATTATTTTAATAACAAGGTTGAAATCAATACAAAGGTCAGCAGCATTTAACAATAGTACTAAATATATTTGTTGGGTCTGCAATACCCACTTATTATAATGATATAAACACCATGTTAAGCCTCTTTCTCTCCCTCTCTCTCTTCTTCTCTTCTCTTCTTTTTCTCTCTTACAAAAAGAAAGAAGGACTATCATTACAGATGACTTCAAATCAGCTCCCCACATTCTACAACACATCCCCGCCGTGGATTGGGAACATCTCCTGGTGATAATACTAAAAATGATAATGTCATCATGTGGAGATGTTTGCAATACACAGCAGGGATGTGCTGTGAGACGTTGTGGGGGGCAATCTTGTGGGAGGCTGATTTGATGACATTACAGATAGCTTTTTAGAAACTTCTCCAACTCCTCTTCATCCATCTTGGAAAATTTTCCTCTTACCACTAGACCCTTATTTTCATTTGGTATCAGCAACACGAAAGCAGTACCTTTCACATCATACGCTTTAGCAATAGACTGCAATTCCACGGTTTTCATAATTAATAACATAAATACAGGCCGAATTGGAGTTATATTTATTTATTCATGTTAAAAGAAGAAAATAAATGAAGATGAATGAGGAGAATAGAGATTCGGACTTGTATCAGACCTGCAATAACTCAACATCCACCTTGAAGAAGTTCACATTAGGGTGTTTCCTTGCAAGATCAGCCATGTAGATCATTAGTTTATGAGCCCATGAGATAACCAATGGAACCCATTTTCACCTGGTAAAGGCAAAAAGAAAAGAAAGGGCTGTAACTCAGGTGGGCCCAATCTGAGTCTAGTTTGGTCCAACTCCATACTTGGAATGGGCCTGGGCCTAAAATTTGGATTTTGCTTTACTTTAGTTGGGCACCCTGATACTGATCCCAACCTCATCTATTTGCACTCCCATGCATTTACACCAATGCAAAAGAAATTTACACTGCAAACAAACTGATGAGACTTAAAGAGCATTCCCTCAACTTTCTTTTAATCTCTTATTTTCTATCAAACCAAACACGGCCAAAGGGTATAAGCATATTAACCCAACATAATCAAAGACAATACAATGAATGAAATGGCATATTCCTTTTGTTCTTTAAAAAAAACAAAAATAAAAAACTAATCAAAAGGGGATATATCTGTTTGTTTTCCTCCCTATTCTCTATGTACAACTGGGTGTCATGTTCTTAGTAAGGGTGTCAATAGTCTGGTTTTGGATTGGGCCTCGTCTAGTCCAAAATCAATTTGGACGGATTGGATGGACCAATAGGACATATTAGATTGGACTAATCCAGTCCGAAATGTTTATTAGATTGGATTGGACCTGTTCCATTTGTAACAAATCTATATTGGTTTGGGTTGGATTAAGCCAATATCTGGTCCATTTTTTCCCACTCACCATCTCACCAATGACGATGTTGCCTCTCCATTGATGGAAACGCAGAGAATTTAAGGGGCTAGCTGCTGAGTATATAAATGAAATCAAACTGCTGCAGAAAAGCGCAACAAAGTAAACTTGAGAGAAAGTTAGAAATTAACTGAACTAAGAGCACCCGTACTTGCAAGTTTTTTTAAGCTAGCTAATTATCTCCCTTACTAGTTAGTTAGCTAGCTAGGTAACCCAACTGCATGCATGTCATCTTGTAAGGCTTATTCCTCTTTTTGTGCCACATGAACCATGAGTTGGGATATCACTTTGGCTGTTTGGAAAAAAACAGCTTGGGCTGTTTTGGGAGCCTTGCACTTAACACTTTAGTTATTTTAAGTCCATAATTGTCTTTCCAATTAAGTAAATGTTGAGTGTAAATACCTTTTTATCCACTCATGAGTAGATGTCATTCATAGCAGGCTACCAAATTAGTTAAAGTTTTTCCATGAATTGGGGGTTTAACTTGGGTGTAGACCTGTTCATGGGCCGGGTAGCCCGATGGCCCGGCCCGCACCCTGATCGGGCTTGGTCATGTAATTAGGCCCATGGGCCTGACCTTGGGCCTAACACAGTAAGCCCGATTGTGTTTCAGGCCGAGCTCGGGATTTGTCAAAAAAGCCCGGCTCGAGCCCAGCCTAGCCTGACTCAATATTATATATTTTATAAAATACATAATATGTATTTTATATATTATATAAAATATATAAATAATATAATATTTATTAAAATATATATTTATAATTTAATATATACATTTTTTTTCTTTATAATTTCTATCTCTCTCTTTGTCTCTCTATGTCTATTCAGCCGCTTCAGCAATAATAACAGCATGGGCTAAATTTTGAGTTCGAGCCTAGGCCCAGGCTTCGGGCTTTTTATGAGGTCTGGGCTCGGGCCCAAGTTGTAGGCCCGATGGTCGGGCCGGGCTCGGGCTTGGACCTTAGAAAAATTTGTTAATACAGAGTGAAAGCCCGGCCCATGAGCAGGTCTACTTGGGTGAGAATAGCCTCATTTTCTAGACTTTTCATTAGACATTTTTACCCATTATCTAATCAACATACAACAGATATAAAAAAGACCATATATGTCTTTTACTATCACTCCAAAAATTGTCCACTTAAAGCAATTAAGAAACTGCTCACTTATAACTGTTCAAAGACTGCCCATGAATTGTAAATAGTGTTGTCTTGGAGATACTGTCACATGTAAATGGACGTACATGTTTTCTAGCATATATATATAAATTTTCATTTAATAGATATCATTTTAATAACAAGGTTGAAATCAATACAGAGGTGAGCACCATTCAACAATAGTACTAAATATATTTGTTAGGCCTGCAATACCCACTTATTATAATGATATAAATACTATGTGAAGTCTCTCTCTCTTTCTCTCTCTCTTTTTCTCTTCTCTTTTTTCTTTTTCTCTCTTACAAAAATACACCAATGACTATCATTACAGATGAATTCAAATCAGCCCCCCACAACACATCCCCGCCGTGGGATGAGATTTGATCACATTACAGATGGCTCTTTAGAAACTTCTCCAACTCCTCTTTATCCATTTTGGAAAATTTTCCTCGTACCACTAGCTCCTTGTTTTCATTTGGCATCAGCAACACGCAAGCAGTACCGTTCACATCATACGCTTTAGCAATAGACTGCAATTCCAAGGTTTTCATAATTAATAACATAAATACAGGCCGAATTGGAGTTATATTTATTTATTCATGTAAAAAGAAGAAAATAAATGAAGATGGATGAGGAGAATAGAGATTTGGACTTGTATCAGACCTTCAATAACTCAACATCCACCTTGAAGAAATTCACATTAGGGTGTTTCCTTGCAAGATCGGCCACATCCGTGTAGAATTGTTCTGAGCGCCCACTGTACGAGAGGTAGAAGTAAACCAACACCTGACACACAATGAAAAATTTAGAAACAGCCATGTAGATCATTAGTTTATAAGCTCATGAGATAACCAATGGAACCCACTTTCACCTGGTAAAGGCAAAAAGAAAAGAAAGGGCTGTAACAGGTGGGCCCAATCTGAGTCTAGTTTGGTCCAACCCCATACTTGGAATGGGCCTGGGCCTAAAAGTTGGATTTTGCTTTACTTTAGTTGGGCACCCTGGTACTGATCCCAATCTCATCTATTTGCACTCCCATGCATTTACACCAATGCAAAAGAAATTTACACTGCAAACAAACTGATGGGAATTAAAGAGCATTCCCTCAACTTTCTTTTAATCTCTTATTTTCTATCAAACCAAACACGGCCAAAGGGTATAAGCATATTAACCCAACATAATCAAAGACAATACAATGAATGAAATGGCATATTCCTTTTGGGCTTTAAAAAAAATAAAAATAAAAAACTAATCAAAAGGGGGGGATATATCTGTTTGTTTTCCTCCCTATTCTGGTGTCATGTTCTTAGTAAGGGTGTCAATGGTCTGGTTTTGGATTGGGCCCCATCTAGTCCAAAATCAATTTGGACGGATTGGATGGACCAATAGAACATATTAGATTGGACTAATCCAGTCCAAAATGTTTATTAGATTGGATTGGACCTGGTCCATTTGTAACAAATCTATATTGGTTTGGGTTGGATTAAGCCAATATCTGGTTCATTTTTTCCCACTCACCATCTCACCAATGACGATGTTGCCTCTCCATTGATGGAAACGCAGAGAATTTAAGGGGCTAGCTGCTGAGTATATATAAATGAAATCAAACTGCTGCAGAAAAGCGCAACAAAGTAAACTTGAAAGAAAGCTAGAAATCAGTAGAGAATTGAAGTTGGTTAGCTTACCGGTTTCTGGGAGCCTTTCACATATTGATTCCAGTACTTCTCGGAGGAGCAAGAGTTCACATGTCCCATTTGTAGAGAAAATTGCATCTTCTCTCCCCGCTTCTAAGCTTCTTGTCTTGTGAATAATTGAATGATAATATCGGAACAATAAGAACTGCAAAAATACAGAGCAAGGAAACTGTATGGTTGTTTATGAAGAAATGCTTGGGGTTCTGGACTTTATATAACGCACTAAATTTCTCAAAAAACAAAAAAATTAATATAAAGCATTTAAAACCGCGTTCGCAGCAAATGGTTTGTACTTTGTATTGAATGGAGAATATTAGAATTAGATACATATCATGTTTACAGGAAAAAACTAGAAAAGGGAAAACAGCACGAAGAATCCACTTTTGCTTTGGTTGAAAGTGTGAGAGGGACGCAGATGACGGGGTGAAACCTTGGCTGTCTTTGTCCAACTTGAACTTACTGATAACAGGCTGTATACATTAATTCTTATTCCTTCCAAGACGTTTCCGTTTGCGGCTATATTTCTTGTGCTGCACAAGATGTTGCCAATATTTTGTGGTCACTAGATCTGAATTTTCTTCTAAAACTCAGTTTGGAATGAGTACAAATATAAATATGTGGAGCCTTATTTTTTATATTATTTTGTATGTATTTATACTGTATATTTATATTATTTTTAAATTAAATTTGGAAAGCATACAAATACAAATATATAAAGTATAAATATATATAAGCCTAAGGGGCTTATTACTTTTGCTAGGATATATGATTTTTAGCATTGCAGTGACAACACAAAATTAAAGAGTTCAATGTGTTGGTATGACCCCACCTTGATTTACATGTTGGAGTGTTAATGGGTTGGGTCTGAATTGGGAAAGAGTAGAATGGAAACCGATCCATTAAGAAATATCAAGAAACAGAAATATTGAATCATATATAGACCCTATATATAGACTCTGTAATGCCAGGGTTTTATGGTCTCTAAGGCTTTGTTTGGAAGTAATACAAATACAAATATGTAGAGTGCAAAACCTAATATTTTATATTATTTTTTATGTATTTAAACTATATATTTGTATTTGTATTCTTTCCAAACTAAGCCTAAAGTTGTGTTTGGATGCTGTGCAAAAAAATTGATATTGATGCAAAACTATGGTAGTGCAAATGATTTAGGTGTAAAAAGAGATGGCAGTTTCACCCGTCCCCATGGGGCCCCATCCTGTCCCAATCGGGGTGAGCATTTTGACCAATGATCAGGGTTCTGGGCGGGTTCGGGGAAAACCTGAAAATTTGGGGTTGGGGATTGAATTTGTCCACCTTGTCCCGACTATATTGTAATATATATATATATATATATATATATATATATATATATATATATTTATATTTATATTACAAAATCTATTTATATTTTCAATTAAAATATCTATTTTAATCTAAAATATCGGTTTAGTCAAATTTTCTATATATTTTAAACTAAAGTATCTATTTATATTTAAGTTTATTTCCTTTTAGTTTTAATAAAAAATCGAAATATATATTTAAATCGATTAGTTTTTTATGCAAAACTGATTTTTTTGTCAATATATATTTAAATTTATACAAAACTGAATTAAATATTGTACCATTGTATTATATTTGAATTGGTTTTACGTTTTTAGTTTTATCATAAATAACCGATGTTCTTTTTTCAAATTTCAAACAAAATACAAATAAAATATATATATCAACATTTAACATATAAGGTAGGGATTAATTAATAATTACTTAAACATATAAAATTGGATCAGTTTGATTTATTTTCTCATACAAACCGAAATTGATCGATGATTTTGAAGAACTGACCGATTCAGATTGGGTTGGGCCGGTTTAGTCGGTTTTATCGTTGTGATGGAACCACACAGCAATACAATGACACCTAAAAAGGCCCCCCTCGCTCTTGCCATGGCTGATCAGTAATCAGAATCTTCCACCGGGCTTCCTCAAACTACGACCAGACTCGAAGTCCACGTCGTCTTCAGATGTCGATGCATGATTTTCAATTTTCAACCGTGTTCTGTTGGTTCAGCTTCGTCGGCTGCTGGTCTCGATCTCTTTAAAACATATATTCCTTATTGCGTAAAGTATCCAATTAATTCTTCGGTCATCTTCAATCCTCTGAAGCCGGTGTGTACAGATCAGGATAAAGCTAAAGTACCGTAAAAGGAAGGCTGTGTGTAAGAAGATGATCAAATATCCAAAGCTACCATTTACACGATACCTGTGGATCGATATCTCTCATATATAAATAGTGAAATACTGATATAAAGGTTGGGAGAATCAGAGAAACACACCAATAACACTCAAGCAACATTCCAGAATCAATAAAGCAGTATTGAACACCTTTTCCTGCCGTCGTCGTTCAACACGCTTCTGCTTCACCATTCTTCTGCATCTCCTACCATTTCCCGTCGGTTTCTTTCCACCTGTGATTGTATTTTCTCCTAATGCTGCATGTGTTGGGTTACAATGCGAATTTATTTGCATTGATTCAAAATGATGGTAGTGCAAATGATTTCTGTGTAAAATTATGAATTATTTTTATTTTAAATTTACCTTATTTTATTTATGTGTAATACAAATTGATGTACGCGCTTTAGGCAGGCCTTTGGCGCATTGACAAGTGACCGAGCTCAGAGCTGGTCAGTGCGTCGTACAGGGCAGAGGTCAGCGTCCAGCGTGGTATCAATGGCATGACCACACATGGCGGTTCTCGGATGTCCGCCAGCCTAGGGCTAAGATAGCATCCTGACCATCCACAGTGCCTGCCATCAGGTGACCTGAAGTATAAATAGGGCGACATTCCCCAAGGTAGGGGATCCAGAACTTGCATTCCCATTTCTAGCTCTCCAACTCCCAGGTGATCTCGTCTGAACCCCACTGACCTCGTCCGCCCTCTTTGCTCCACCCTACTAACTTGACCGTCGGAGTCCCTGCCTCGGGTCCCCACCCGAGGACACTGACATCCCCTTTCTTCGTAGGTCCTGGACCTCGGCCTCCGCTCTTCTTGGATCCCACTACTCCTCGACCTTTGCACACCTCAGCCTCAACTGGTCCACGGTCTCGGCTTTCCTTGGAACCCATTGATCCTTGGCCGTGAAGGGATGAGAGATCCATCGTATGGACTTCCAAAACTTGCGGAATAACGTGGGCGAATTTCAAAAAATTTCTCTCCCTTCAACTGGGAATCGCATTCCCTATTTTAGAAAATCATATTTTCAATGATCAATCTTGAACCATAAACTGGATCAGATCTGAATAAAAGCAATAGAAGAGGATTATACCTGATACAGAGAAATAATATCTCCCAACGAAGGTAATCACGCCCAAGGAAGGATCCAAACACTGCTCCCACTGAATATGGCGCAGTGCAGGATGGAGCAGAATCAGCAGTGTTCTCTCCAAAAACCTAATCCTTCGCAAGAATTAGCAGGATGGCACGTGAGCACAACTTCCTATCAATCTCTTCACAAGGAACTGATGTCAAGATGGAATCTTGATTTCTCCCACAGAACTAGAGATTGAACTGGCAGGTGAGGCGGCAACAGGAAGGAGGCGGCAAGAAAGAATTTCGCAGGGTTGCTTAATTATTCCTTCTGTGATTTCAGCTCTGAAGAGGATGTGAATATGTGTCTTCTAAAGGCTGTCACCCCCTCCTTCTTTTGTAACCTTAAAGGAGGGTTAAGACCCTGTCCTGTCTGCTAATCCATTCCCAGAATTCGCCCCTTATTTAACTACTTAAATTAGCCTAGTTCGAAATGGGCTTTAGGCCCATTAAGGTTATGTGCTCACTTAGCCTTCCTAACTGCTGCCCAGTTGGGCTTCCTTGTATGGCGTGGGACCCAAACATTGATCTACACATCAGCCACATGGGTTCAGCCCAGCTTTTGTTATAAGGCCTAGCCGAATACACTGTTATGGACAATGCTCCCCCTGAAACCCATCACATGGGCTCTATGGGCCCAACACTTACCCTAAGTGATCCCTGGGCCAAGCCACCTTGTAACACCCAGGGACTGTGGACAGATGCAAAATTAGCCCATCAGGTATTACCCTCAATGTTCTTACACTTAACCTCTCAGCCCATAATGATCAAACACTGCCCGACAAGAGAGGACCTCTCCCTCGGCTACAAGGAATAGTGTTGCACTCTCTTCTTATATGCATCCTGGGATTAAAACCTTTTCAAACATTTTGGAAACCATGATATATATACTTTTATATCTCATATAAAATATATTTTGCTAACAAATCTCAACGATTGAAATCGGCTGCTGGCAGTCCTGATTTCCATCAAAGAGAGTGCATCCCGATCATTGCCTTTGTCCGACAAAGGGGCTGATCTTGTCACTATGATCACCCACTCAGATGAATTCTCAGACTGTCCCAACATACCCAGGTTTTGACCCATGCTAAGGATCTTACTGATTGGTACATCAAAGACAGCCCAAGGTCCAGGGCAATACTGGAAATCTGGTCCGGTTTAATGATTCAATTAATCCTACGCTGCATGTGCCTTGGGTCTCACCCTGGCGGCTGAGACAGGCCACCCCAACTGACTTGGTGGCACATCAGGGTCAGCCTTATCAGGATAGGTCTCCCTAGACCGACCTAGTGGCTCTGAACATTCTAAACTAATACGAGTCTCATTAAGTATCCAGTTTAAGGGTATTACACAGAAACACACCACAAGAACATGAATCAAATATGTACCTTATTTATTTACAATAAACTCTTAATGTACATCATTCTGATTGAAGCTAAGGGCATACAAAAACTGTCTAACATCTCCCACTTGCACTTAGGTCCAATCTGGTATAAGCCGGAGTCCCATGCTTTCCACGTGTTTCTCAAACACTTTTTGTGATAGTGGTTTCATCAATGGGTCTGCTACACTTTCCGCTGACGCTACCTTCTGAATCAGGACGTCCCCTCTACCAACAATCTTTTGCAGTACGTAGTACTTCCTCTCGATGTGCTTTGACTTCGAGTGGGCTCGTGGCTCCTTAGCCTGAGCAATGGCTCCATTGTTGTCACACAACAACGGGATAGATGATGTGCTAGACGGAACTGGTCCCAACTTGTGAACGAACTTCTTCATCCACACGGCTTCTTTGGCAGCCTCACTTGCGGCAATGTATTCGGCTTCGGTCGTGGAGTCTGCAGTGGACCCCTGTTTGCTGCTTTTCCAGCAAACAACACACGATTCTATCGTGAAAACATATCCAGATGTAGACTTTTTATCGTCTGGATTCAATTGGAAATCGGCATCAATATACCCCTGGATTTGTAGTGAGCTACCATCGAATACTAGACAAAACTCTTTTGTCCTTCGAAGGAACTTAAGTATGTTTTTCATAGCAGTCCAGTGCTCTTGCCCAGGGTTGGCCTGAAATCTGCTTACCACACTCACTGCCTAAGCAATGTCGGGCCGAGTGCCCAGCATGGCATACATGATGCTCCCTATGGCAGAGGCATAGGGAACGTCCTTCATGCCCTCAATCTCCTTAGAGGTCTTGGGAGACATCTTCTTGGAGAGAGTGACTCCATGCATGAAATGAACATTTCCTTTCTTGGAGTTCTCCATGCTGTATGTCAATGTAAGCAGATTGGGATAGTCCTATCATCCGCTTCGATCTATCTTTATAGAGTCGAAGACCCAGTATATAGGAGGCTTCTCCAAGATCTTTCATGGAGAATTGCTGTGAAAACCATACTTTTACCGTAGTTAACATTCCTACATCATTCCCAATGAGTAGAATGTCATCTACATACAGAACCAAGAAAGTAACCTTATCCCCACTGGACTTCCTGTAAACACAGGGCTCATCCAGACTCTGCTTGAAGTCAAACGATTTGACAGCAGAGTCAAAACGAATGTTCCAACTCCTAGAAGCTTGCTTAAGTCCATAAATTGATCTATTAAGTTTACATAACATGTGTTCCTGACCAGCAGCAATGAAGCCTTGCGGCTGCTGCATATAGATATCTTTAGTAAGATCTCCATTCAGGAATGCAGTTTTAACATCCATTTGCCAAATCTCATAATCATGGTATGCTGCTACAGCTAGCATGATCCTAATGGATTTAAGCATGACAATAGGCGAAAAGGTTTCCTCATAATCGATGCTCTCTTTCTGAGTGTACCCTTTCACCACCAGACGAGCTTTAAAGGTCTCAACCCTACCATCGGGGCCCCTCTTCCTCTTATAAATCCATTTGCAACCAATTGCTTTTACCCCGGAGGGCGGATCTACTAGAGTCCAGACTCCATTGGTCTCCATTGAGTCCATCTCAGCTTTCATGGCCTCCACCCACTTCTGGGAATCTATGTCCAACATAGCTTCCGCATAAGTCACGGGATACTCCTCACTAGTCATGGTTTCCACCAGGTAACTATCCTGGTCATAACCATAATGGACTGGTGGCCTGGATACCCGAGTGGATCTTCTAGGTTGGTCACTACCTGCAACTTGTGGGACATCTCCCACTGCTCCTGAGCTCTCCTCATCAAGAACTACTTCCTGACGATGGGTGTCCAGGATGTAATCGGTTTCCAAGAATTGTGCATTTCGGTTGCAGAACACCTTCTATTCACTTAGGTCATAGAATAGGTAACCCATAGAGCCTTTTGGGTAGCCTATGAGTAGACAATGACTGGTCTTGGATTCCAACTTGTGCTGGACAACCCCAAATCTTCAAGTGTCTGACACTTGGTTTCTTTTTGGTCCAAAGTTCATATGGAGTGTTTGGAACTACACTTGGTTTCCTTCCGGTCCAAAGTTCATATGGAGTGTTCGGAACTGATTTGGTTGGAACCCGATTCAGCACATAAATCGCAGACTCTAATGCGTAACTCCGAAAGGATGTGGGCAACTCTGAGTGTATGAGAAGTGACCGGACAATATCCAACAAGGTCCTATTCCTACTCTCTGAAACACCGTTAAGTTGTGGTGTAGCAGGAGGAGCCAATTGTGATACTATCCCATTGTTCTTTAAGTAGTCCTGAATTCGTTAGAGAGATACTCGCCACCTCGATCTGATCGAAGGGCTTTAATTTCTCTCCCTAACTGTTTCTCGAACTCTTGTCTGTACTATTTGAACTTTTCAAAGGATTCAGACTTATGTCTCATTAGGTACACATAACCATATCGTGAGAAATCAACGGTAAAGGTGATGAAATACACATGTTGATTCCGTGTCCTAACACTTAGGGGACCACATACATCACTATGTATAAGGTCAAGTGTGCCTGTACATCTTTTAGGCTTACCGTTAAATGGTCGTTTCGTCATCTTACCTTATAGGCAAGGCTCACAAGCGGGAAAATCTTATACAGTTAGAAAATCTAAAGGACCATCCTTTACCAACCTTGTGATTTGGTCAACACCGATATGGCCAAGTCGGTAATGCCACAGGCACGTGGGATTAACTGTATCACGGACTCTTTTCTTGGGAATTTCAGCCGACGTAGTTTCGGTTATGTTAGTTTCTAGAGAAGGATGTAGAATATAGAGACCGTTCTCTAGTTCCCTGTATGCGATGAATCTGTTGTTTCTTTTAATAGTAATCGTATTACTAAAGAAGATAGAATAACCATCCACACACAGTTTTGAAACAGAAATCAAATTTCTTCTTAAATTTTGTACATAAAGACAATCTTTCAGTACAATAGTTCATTCTCTAAAAATTAACTCCACGGTTCCTGTGGCCACGGATGCAACACTTATAGAAGTCCCCAAGTAGAGCGTAACTTCTCCTTCACTCAACCTTCTGCTTACCTTGAACCCGTGCAGTGAGTTACTCGCATGAGATGAAGCCCTGGAGTCAATACATCAGGACGTAGAAGCTACCAATAAATTGGTTTCTATAACACAAGTTTCAAAATTACCTTTCTTGGATTCTAGGTAAGCAGGACAGTTCCTTTTCCACTGGCCGGTCTTCTTGCAGAAGTGACAGGCATCCGATGCTTTCTCTTTCTTCTACTTCTTACCCTTAGTGGCTTTCTTCTGAGGCTTCTTTGCCTTCCTCTTTCTCTTTCCTATCTTGCTAGCTTCAACAAGCATAGCTACAGGCTCATCCTTTTTAATTAGTTCTTCTACTCGTTGCAACATATTGCTGAGCTCTTATAAGCTGACATTCAGCTTGTTCATGTTATAGTTCATGATGAACAGATTAAAAGAAGGAGGCAAAGAATTAAGGATAGCATGTATCTGGGTCGCAAGGTCGAGCCCGGATCCAAGAGCTTCAAGCTCATTGATGTAGCCCATCATCCAAAGAAAATGGTCATGAACTTGTTGCCCTTTGGACATTTGTGTGGTCATGAACTGTTTCAAGACCTTTTGTTGAGTAGAATGATTATGCTCTTCATACATTGTCTTGAGACTATCCAATATATCCTTGGCAAGTTCGATCTGATCGAACTGCCTCTGTATTGGATTGTCCAAGGAGGCAATGATGTAACACCAGGCAAGGGAGTTTTTCTCCTCCCAATCCTGATAGTCTCTCGTCCAGGCCTCAGAAACCTTATCACCCAGACGCTCCGGGGCAGGATTTTTAGCCACTTTGTCTAACTTTTCAGAAGTTAGGACCAACATAAGGTTCCTATACCAGTCGGCATAGTTAGGGACTTCAGCTTGTTATCATCAAGAAGCTTTGCAAATTGTCCGTTCTCCATTTTCTGATAAAAAAGAAAACATCAGTCCACAACCAAATTTGATTCATGTTCATTACATAGATATGGATTTTAATCTACGTTTCCTTCCCATTTATTCATCTCTGAGATTTCCCTCCCTTCTCAGTAATGGAGACTGCGAGTTGTCTCTAGAAATGTAGGAAATCACATAAGGTGCATGGAGCCAACTGTTTCAGCTGCATAACCCCACCACCTTTCTGTGAAAGATCATATCCACTCATCATATGAGCTTTCCCTTTAGCCTTTGTCAGACAAGGTTCAGAGCCGTTTTCAGGTAAACCTTTTTGTCCAGTGAATGCTCACCCATCATATTCGTGAACGCCAAGGTACCGTGAGAGAGTTCCCATTTTCTGGTGAAGCCCCTCCCACATCGGTCTATGACGCCCCTATCATCTTATGAAACACTCAGACAAGCCCAACAGCAAATGGATAGCCCATTTTCTAGTGCGTTTCCTCATTACTGAAGGACCCATCCTCATGCTAATGATGGAAGGCCTTTAGAGAGTTCATCATACGAATCTCCCTATCACATGCCCTATTATTTGCTGGAGGGAACGAAAAAATTATGGCCTAGTTTGATTTAGGTTAAACCAAAGTGCCTCCCACTATCTTTCATAAAGTCAGATGTTAGTGGGCCCAAATCGTCTAGGGTTCTGCATGTTTCTTCTTCAAGAGGTGTGAGGCCCACCAGCAGGGACACCATGGCAATGATGTGCATTCAGCCATGGTGTGCACAAGAGCCACTATCGAATCAGCATGGGCCAAGCACTTATAGCCCATGAACGTAGCACATCACACATCCATACATCACATGCAGGGAAGAATTGATCCAATCAATTAATATCTGTAAAGCCCATTTTTAATCCATTATATTAACCATTAATATTATCTAGGTATATGGGCCGAATTAGGGTTGAACAGTTCGGCCCATACAGCTTTATTTGCGAAGTGGCTTTTAGCAGTTTTAACAATTTAAAACTGGGCCTTTACAGGTTGGGCCGAATTAAACATTCAATCAATTATCAATCCTTAGGCCCATTAGTGGGAGAAATAGAGCTGACATTCGGTCTTGATCAAACCCTAGATTCAGTCCAACCAGTTTGGACCAATCTGATTCGAATGGGTCTAGGGTTTGATATTTAATTCAAGAAATTAATCTGAAATTAAATACTGATAAAAAAAAATCAAGAATTAGTCAGATAGGGCTGTTCGCACAATCCATCCTGCAAAACAGAGGTTAGATCACAGGTTGCAGTTTCACAAACTGTAAATTGCAGATAGCGATTCTCCCATCTATGAAATCTCCTTCTCTGCGCTGCCAACTTTGATCCAGAATAAAATAAATAGAAAACCTATTTTCTATTAATAATTACATCAGATCAAATGCCTATACATTCAGTCTAAAAAAATAAAGAAAAAATTAATTTACAGACCAAAAGTAATAGAATAATCATGAAACTGCAAAATCGCAGGTTCCCTGCACCATGTGTATGAACAGCCCATAAATCAAGAAAATTATAAAGAACAGTTCTAAATAATAATTAGATTTATAAAAAAATTAATTTCAGATTAATCTCCCATTAACTGGAAACAAATTTTACAGAGAAACATCAAATCTATGCAAGTCGGGTAGAATACCTTCTGCCCATTTGCGCAGGATCAGATTTGATCGAATTTGGTTCAAGACTTGAACCTGGGCTCTGATACCACTGAAGGGATGAGAGATCCATCGTATGGACGCCCAAAACTTGCGGAATAAGGTGGGCGAATTTCAAAACAATTATCTTCCTTCAACTGGGAATCGCATTCCCGATTTTAGAAAATCATATTTTCAACGTTCAATCTTGAACCATAAACTGGACCAGATCTGAATAAAAGCAGTAGAAGAGGATTATACTTAATACGGAAAAATAATATCTCCCAACGAAAGTATTCACGCCCAAGGAAGGATCCAAAGACTGCTCCCACTGAAGATGACATAGTGCAGGATGGAGCAAAATCAACAGTGTTCTCTCCAAGAACCTAATTGATAGCTATAAATATATAACTCTAGCAAGTGCACTAGTTATCAAGTAGTATAATAATATCGTTCCCACGGGGATTTAAAGAAACAATAATTACTGAAAATAAAAACTGAAACAAAGAAAATAAAAACAAGGGTGATCACTAATCGAATATGCAAATGATGGAATCACTAGGACTTTTGGTCCACCTAACCAATGCAATGAATATTGATGGGTCCAATTATCCAAGACTAATTGTTATTCTCATAAGCTGAGATTTTCACAAATTTATTTAATATTCTCACTCGAGATATACTAAACCTACGCCCATTAGTTAACCCTTCGATCTCTCGAGTAGAGCTCTCAAGATGGAAGTGCATTAAGTCCAAGAAAACCATTAAATTCAGATGAATCATGTATATATATCTCTATATACCATTCAATTCACACTATGAATTATTCTGTCAATTATGTGAATTCCTCTCTCAATTCATTCACATAACCCAAATCAATTAAGAGGTGGCCAAGCTCTTAATTGCATTAAGCACAATAATTCATAGACTATATGGAAATCACAATCTTGGATGAATCAAGAAGATAAAAATATATTCACTAACATTGTTAGGCTTTCCATAGCCCTAGCAAGAAATAAATCAGTTCATGATGGAAGAATTAAAACAAACAAAGGGGAAGAAAGAACTCTTGAATTCGCCCATCGTGCTGAGATCTCCTCTTCTTGAAGTTTCTTGAATTCTTGAACCTTTCTTGAACCCTTCTTGACTGATTGCTCCTTGCTTCTTGATTCAAATCAGAAGTTGAATGATTGAATGATTCAGTGATCAAGTGATACTTAAAGCTGGTCCGCCCCCTCCTTTATATAGATTAAAGGGGAGGGGGTGGTCTCCTACTTTCTCATGAAGTTGATCCTTACAAGAAATAGAAAGTCCTATCCTAATTCTAATCTTATCTCTTTATCTCTTGAAATCAATCCCTTTTTCACTCTAAGATTACATCAACAATTTAGATCTAGAAGGATTCTTCTTAGTTTCTTGTTCTTAGATTCGTAATAGACCTCCTTTGTGAAATGGGCTTCAGCCAGGCTTTTCTGCGAGTTGGGCTTCAGCTGCTGATTGGGCCTTCCTATGAATTTGCCGCGACTTCGGGCCCGGAATTGACTTCGATGCAGGCCGAACCTGCGAAATCCCAAAACATGAAAGTTGTGGATTTTTCTCTTATATTTCCAGTGAATCTTGAATCAGCCCATTTGAAGTTCGGAGACGTGAGTTAGGCCTAGATCACTGAATGATGTCGAAACTGTGAAAAGTCATCTGATTTGTCTTTCTTTGCTCTTCATGCCTTCTTTCATACCCTAGACAAAAATACAAGAGATATGAGTCCAACTAGATGCTAATTTAGTATAAAAGACAAAATAATCGGGGATAAAAATATGATAAATTCTACTCTCATCACTAATCCTTCACAAGAACTAGCAGGATTGCACGTGAGTACAATTTCCTATCAGTCCCTTCACAAGGAACTGATGTCAAGATCGAATCTTGATTTCTCCCACTGAAATGGAGATCGAACTGGTAGGTGAGGCAGCAACAGGAAGAAGGCAACAAGAAAGAAGTTCGCAGGGTTGCTTAATTCTTCCTTCTGTGATTTCAGCTCTGAAGAGGATGTGAATATGTGTCTTCTAAAGGCTGCCGCCCCCTCCTTCTTTTGTAACCTTAAAGGGATCAGTTCCTAATCCCATTAGGAGTTGCTGATCCAAATCATATTTGGATCAGACATCTCTTTAGGTGATAAGGGTAAACCCTTATCTTATCTGCAGATCAGATCAGCCTTCTCCCAATCTCATTAGGAGGTTTCCAGATCTGAATCACATTCAGATCAGGACTCTCTGAGTGGATAGGGTTAAGACCCTATCCTGTCTGCTAATCCATTCCCAGAATTCGCCCCTTATTTAACAACTTAAATTAGCCCAGTTCGAAATGGGCTTTAGGCCCATTAAGGTTATGTGCAAACTTAGCCTTCCTAACTGCTGCCCAGTTGGGCTTCCTTGTATGGCATGGGACCCAAACATTGATCTACACATCAGCCACGTGGGTTCAGCCGAGCCTTTGTTACAAGGCTGAGCCGAATACACAGTTATGGACAGTGCACCCACTGAAACCCATCACATGGGCTTTATGGGCCCAACACTTACTCTAAGTGGTCCCTGGGCCAAGCCACCTTGTAACACCCAGGGACTGTGGACAGACGCAAGATTAGCCCATCAGGTATTACCCTCAATGTTCTTACACTTAACCTCTCAGCCCATAATGATCAAACCCTGCTCGACAAGAGAGGACCTCTCCCTCGGCTGCAAGGAATAGTGTTGCACTCTCTTCTTATATGCATCCTGGGATTAAAACCTTTTGCAAATGGAAACCATAATATATATACTTTTATATCTCATATAAAATATATTTTGCAAAACAAATCTCAATGATTGAAATCGGTTGCTAGCAGTCTTGGTTTCCAACAGAGAGAGTGCATCCCGATCACTGCCTTAGTCCGACAAAGGGGCTGATCCTGTCATTATGATCACCCACTTAGATGAATTCTCAGACTGTCCCAACATACCCAGGTTTTGACCCCCGCTAAGTGTTAGACAGTTTTGTATGCCCTTAGCTTTAATTAGAATGATGTATTTTATGAGTTTATTGTAAATGAATAAAAGTGCATATTTGATTCATCTTCCCTTGGTATGTTTCTGTGTAATACCCTTAAACTGGACACTTAATGAGACTCGTGTTAGTTTAGAATGTTCACAGCTAGTGGATCGGTCTGGGGAGACCTATCCGGACAAGGCTGACACTATAGTGCCACCAAGTCGGTTGGGGTGGCGTGTCTCAGCTACTAGGGTGAGACCCTAGGCACATACAGTGTAGGATTAATTGAATCCATGAACTGGACCAGATTTCCAGTATTGCCTTGGACCTTGGTGATTGATGGGCAAAACTGGAAAGTTACACCCGACCCCTAGACTCGATTTTGATACTGCACTAAGTGTCGGATCGGGTTGTCTTTGACGTACCAATCAGTGAGATCCTCAGTGGGGGTCAAAACCTGGGTATGTTGGGTCAGTCTGAGAATTCGTCTGAGTGGGTGATCATAGTGACAGGATCAACCCCTTTGTCGGACAGAGGTAATTATCGGGGCTGCACTCTCACTAATGGAAACCAAGACTGCCGGCAGCCGATTTCAACCGTTGAGATTTGTTTTGCAAAGTATATTTTATATGAGATATAAAAGTATATTTTATGGTTTCTAAAATGTTTGCAAAAAGGTTTTAATTCTCGGGATCCATATAAGTAGAGAGTGCAACACTGTTCCTTGCAGCCGAAGGAGAGGTCCTCTCTTGTCGGGCAATGTATGATCATTATGGGCTGAGAGGTTAAGTGTAAGACCATTGAGGATAATACTTGATGGGCTAATCTTGCATCTGCCCACAGTCCCTGGGTGTTACAAGGTGGCTTGGCCCAAGGACCACTTAGGGTAAGTGTTGGGCCCATAGAGCCCATTTGATGGGTTTCAGGGGGTGCACTGTCCTTAACAGTGTATTCGACCAGGCTTTATAACAAAGGCTGGGCCGAACCCATGTGGCTGATGTGTAGATCACTGCTTGGGTCCCACGCCATACAAGGAAGCCCAACTGGGTAGCAGTTAGGAAGGTTAAGTGAGTACAAAAGCTTAATGGGCCTAAAGCCCATTTCGAACTGGGCTATTTATTTGGTTAATAATGGGGCGAATTCTGAGATGGATTAGCAGGTAGGATAGGGTCTTGACCCTATCCACTCAGAGAGTCCAGATCTGAATGTGATTCAGATCTACAAACCTCCTAATGAGATTAGGAGAAAGCTATTCTAATCTGCAGATAAGATAAGGGTTTATCCTTATCACCTGAAGAGAAGGCTGATCCAAATATGATTTGGATAAGTAGCTCCTAATGGGATTAGGAGCTGATCTTTTAGGTTAACAAAAGAAGAAGGGGGCAGCAGCCTTAGAATGACACATCAGATTTTCTTTAGTGCTGAAATCAAGAAGAGAGAATTCTGCACCCTGCGAAAACTCTCTTGCTGCCTCCCTGTTCTTGTCACCTTGTTTGCAAGTTCGATCTCCAGTTGTGGGAGAAGTCAAGATTCGATCTTGACATCAGTTCTTTGAGAAAGAATTGATAGGAAGCTGTGCTCACGTGCCATCCTGCTGATTCTTGCGAAGGACAGAGTTCTTGGAGAAGAACACTACTGATTCTGCTCCATCCTGCACTGCGCCATCTTCAGTGGGAGCAGTCTTTGGATTCTTCGTTGGGCGTGAACACCTCCATTGGGAGATATTACTTCTCCGTATCAGGTATAATTCTCTCCTACTCCTTTTGGTTCAGATATGTTTAGTTTAAGGTTCAAGAATGATCATTAAAAATATGATTTTCTAAATAGGGAATGTGATTCCTAGTTGAAGGGAGAGAAAATTTTTGAAATTCGCCCCCTTATTCCGCAATTTTTGGGCGTCCATGGGATGGATCTCTCTTCCCTTCAGTGATATCAGAGCCTAGGTTCAAATCTTGAACCAATTTGATTTAGATTTGAACCTGCGCAAATGGGCAGAAGGTGTTCTACCCGATTTGCGCAGATATGGGTTTTGGGAAATTTGTTCCCAAAATTATGGGCGAATAATCTGAAATTAAATTTTACATAAATCTGATTATTGTTTAGAATTGTTCTTTATGATTTTCTTGATTTATGGGTTGTTCGTACAAAAGGAGATCGAAATCTTGATTTGCGCAGGGAACCTGCGTTTTTGCAGTTCTAGAATTATTCTTGGTCTGTAAATAATTTTTTTTTTTATTTTCTAGACTCAATGTATAGGTATTCAATCTGATGTAATTATTAATAGAAATAGGATTTCTATTTATTTCCTTTTTGGATCGAAGATGGCGGCGCAGAAAAGGAGATTTCGCAGAAAAGGAGATTTCACAGATGGGAGAACTGCAATCTGCGATTTGCTATTTATGAAACTGCAAACTGTGATCTAACCTTTGTTTTGCAGGATGGATTGTGCGAACAACCCTGATTGACTGATTCTTGTTTTTCTTTTATCAGTATTTAATTTCAGATTATTTTCTTGAATTAAAGATTTAATTAAAGATCAAACCCTAGACCCATTCGAACCAAGATTGGTTCAAATTGTTTGGACCGAATCTAGGGTTTAATCAAGGCTGAAACTCAACCCTAATTTTCCCACTAATGGGCCTAAGGATTGATGTTTAATTAAATGGTTAATTCGGCCCAACCTGTAAAGGCCCAATTTTAAAAGGTTAAAACTGCTAAAAGCTCACTTAACATTTAAAGCTTTATGGGCTGAACCATTCGGCCCATGTACCTAGATAAGATTAATGGTTAATATTATGAATTTAAAATGGGCTTCAAATGGGCCTTACAGATGGTTAATTGATTGGATCAATTTATCCCTGCATGTGATGTATGGATGTGTGATGTGCTACGTACATGGGCCAAAAGTACTTGGCCCATGCTCAATCGACAATGGCTCTTGCGCACACCATGGCTGAATGCACATCATTGCCATGGTGTCCCTTTTGGTCATTTGATGACCTCCCCCAATGGTGGGCCCCACACCTCATCGATAGGTTACGTGCGAAACCCTAGCCATTTTAGGCCCACCGAAATCTGGCTTTATGAAAGTCAGTGGGAGCCACTTTGGTTTGACCTAAAATTAGAACTAGGGCATCTTTAACTGTTCCCTCCAGCTAATATGAGTGCCTGTGATAGGGAGATTCATGTGATGAACTCTTTAAAGGCCTTCCATCATTAGCATGAAGATGGGTCCTTCAGTAATGAGGAAACGCACCAGAAAATGGGCTATCTATTTGCTGTTGGGCTTGTCTAAATGTTTCATATGATGATAGGGGCATCATAGACCGATGTGGGAGGGGCTTCACCAGAAAATGGGAACTCTCTCACGGTACCTTGGCGTTCACGAATATGATGGGTAAGCACTCACTGGACAGAAAGGTTTACCTGAAACGGCTCTGAACCTTGTCTGACAGAGGCCAAAGGGAAAACTCATATGATGAGTGGATATGATCCTTCACAGAAAGGTGGTGGGGTTTTGCAGCTGAAACAGTTGGCTCCACGCACCCTATGTGATTTCCCACATTTCCAGAGATGACCCGTAGTCTCCGTCACTGAGAAAGGAGGGAAATCTTAGAGATGAATAAATGGAAATGGAACGTAGATTAAAATCCATATCTATGAAAAGAACATGAATCAAATTAGGTTGTGGACTGATGTTTGCTCTTTTATCAGAAAATGGCAAACGGATCATTTGCAAAATTGCTTGATGACAACAAGTTGAAGGGCCAAACTATGCCGACTGATACAGGAACCTTATGTTGGTCTTAACCTCTGAAAAGTTGGATAAGGTAGCCAAGAATCCTGCCCCGGATCATCCAGGAGATAGGGCTTCCGAGGCCCGAAGAAGAGAATACCAAGAATGGGAGGAGAAAAACTCCCTTGCCCGCTGCTATATTATTGCCTCTTTAGACAATCCTATTCAGAGGCAGTTCGATCAGATCGAACTAGCTAATGACGTATTGGACAGTCTGAAAACAATGTACAAAGAGCAGAATCGTTCTACTCGACAAAAGATCTTGAAACAGTTCATGACCACGCAGATGTCCAAGGACCAACAGGTTCACGACCATTGTCTTCGGATGATGGGCTATATCAACGAACAGGAGACTCTTGGATCTGGGCTGGATTTGGTAACACAGATCGATGCATTTCTCAACTCTCTGCCTCCATCCTTTAATCCATTCATCATGAACTACAACATGAACAAGCTGAACGTCAGCTTGCAGGAACTCAACAATATGTTGCAGAGGGCTGAAATTTTGATTAAAAAGGAGAGCCCATTGCCATGCTTGTTGAAACTGGAAAATCGGGCAAGAAAAGGAAGGCAAAGAGAAAGCCCCAGAAGAAGGCTGCCAAACCCAAGAAACAGAAGAAGGACAAGGCATCAGATGCCTATCATTTTTGCAAGAAGACCGGCCACTGGAAAAGGATCTGTCCTGCCTACCTGGAATCCAAGAAAGGTAATTTCGAAACTTGTGTTATAGAAACCAATTTTTTGGTAGCTTCTGCGTCCGGGTGTATTGACTCCGGGGCTTCAACTCATGCATGTAACTCACTGCAGGGGTTCAAGGTAAGCAGAAGGCTGAGTGAAGGAGAAGTCACACTCTACTTGGGGACTAATGCAACTATTGTAGCCGCGGCCATAGGAACCATGGAATTACTTTTTAGAGAAGGAACAATTGTACTAAAAGATTGTCTTTATGTGCAAAATTTAAGGGGAAATTTGATTTCTATCTCAAAACTGTGTGCAAATGGTTATTCTGTCTTCTTTATTAATACGATTACTATTAAAAGAAATAACAGATTCATCGCATACAGGGAACTGGAGAATGGTCTCTATGTTCTACATCCTTCTCTAGAAACTAACATAACCGAAACTACATCGGCTGAAATCCCCAAGAAGAGAGCCCGTGATACAGTTAATCCCACGTGTCTATGTCATTACCGACTTGGCCACATCGGTGTTGACCGAATCACAAGGTTGGTAAAGGATGGTCCTTTGGATTTTCTAACTGTAGAAGATCTTCCCACCTGTGAGCCTTGCCTACAGGGCAAAATGATGAAGCGGCCATTTAACGGTAAGCCTGAAAGATGTACAGGCACACTTGACCTAACACATACTGATGTATGTGGTCCCCTGAGTGTTACGACATGGAATCAACACGTGTATTTCATCACCTTCACAGATGATTTTTTACGATATGGTTACGTGCATCTAATGAGACACAAGTCTGAATCATTTGAAAAGTTCAAAGAGTTTAGACAAGAGGTCGAGAAATAGTTAGGGAGAGAAATTAAAGCCCTTCGATCAGATCGAGGTGAAGAATATCTCTCTGACGAATTCAGGGACAACTTAAAGGACAATGGGATAGTATCATAGTTAGCTCCTCCTGCTACACCACAACTTAACGGTGTTTTAGAGAGGAGGAATAGGACCTTATTGGATATGGTCCGGTCGCTTCTCATACACTCAGAGTTAACCACATCCTTTTGGGGTTACGCATTAGAATCTGCGATCTATGTGCTGAATCGGGTTCCAACCAAATCGGTTCCGAATACTCCATATGAACTTTGGACCGGAAACAAACCAAGTGTTAGACATTTGAAGATTTGGGGTTGTCCAGCACATGTTAAAAGAACGAGTGCAGACAAGTTGGAATCCAAGACCAGCCATTGTCTACTCATAGGCTACCCAAAAGGCTCTATGGGTTACCTATTCTATGACCTAAGTGAATAGAAGGTGTTCTGCAACCGAAATGCACAATTCTTGGAAACCGATTACATCCTCGACACCCATCGTCAGGAAGTAGTTCTTGATGAGGAGAGCTCAGGAGCAGTGGGAGATGTCCCACAAGTTGCAGGTAGTGACCAACCTAGAAGATCCACTCGGGTATCCAGGCCACCAGTCCATTATGGTTATGACCAGGATAGTTACCTGGTGGAAACCATGACTAGTGAGGAGTATCCCGTGACTTATGCGGAAGCTATGTTGGACATAGATTCCCAGAAGTGGGTGGAGGCCATGAAAGCTGAGATGGACTCAATGGAGACCAATGGAGTCTGGACTCTAGTAGATCCGCCCTTCGGGGTAAAAGCAATTGGTTGCAAATGGATTTATAAGAGGAAGAGGGGCCCCGATGGTAGGGTTGAGACCTTTAAAGCTCGTCTGGTGGTGAAAGGGTACACTCAGAAAGAGAGCATCGATTATGAGGAAACCTTTTCGCCTATTGTCATGCTTAAATCCATTAGGATCATGCTAGCTGTAGCAGCATACCATGATTATGAGATTTGGCAAATGGATGTTAAAACTGCATTCCTGAATGGAGATCTTACTAAAGATATCTATATGCAGCAGCCGCAAGGCTTCATTGCTGCAGGTCAGGAAAACATGGTATGTAAACTTAACAGATCCATTTATGGACTTAAGCAAACTTGTAGAAGTTGGAACATCCGTTTTGACTCTACTGTCAAATCATTTGACTTCGAGCAGAATCCGGATGAACCCTGTGTCTACAGGAATATAGTGGAGATAAGGTTACTTTCTTGGTTCTGTATGTAGATGACATTCTACTCATTGGGAATGATGTAGGAATGTTAACTACAGTGAAAGTATGGCTATCACAACAATTCTCCATGAACGATCTTGGAGAAGCCTCCTATATACTGGGTCGTCGACTCTATAGAGATAGATCGAAGCAGATAATAGGATTATTCCAATCTGATTACATTGACAAAATAGTCAAAAGATACAGCATGGAAAACTCCAAGAAAGGAAACGTTCCTTTCAGGCATGGAGTCACTCTCTCCAAGAAGATATCTCCCAACACTTCTGAGGAGATTGATGGCATGAAAGATGTTCCCTATGCCTCTGCCGTAGGGAGCATCATGTATGCCATGCTGTGCACTCATCCTGACATTGCTCAGGCAGTGAGTGTAGTAAGCAGATTTCAGGGCAACCCAGGGTAGGAGCATTGGACTGCTGTGAAAAACATACTTAAGTACCTTCGAAGTAAAAAAGAGTTTTGTCTAGTATTCGACGGTAGCTCACTACAGATCCAAGGGTATACAGATGTCGATTTCCAGTCGGATCCAGATGAAAGAAAATCTACATCTGGATATGTTTTCACGAAAGAATCATGTGCTGTTTGCTGGAAAAGCAGCAAATAGGGGTCCACTGCAGACTCCACGACCGAGGCTGAGTACATTGCCGCAAGTGAGGCTGCCAAAGAAGCCGTGTGGATGAAGAAGTTCGTTCATGAGTTGGGAGTAGTTCCGTCCAGCACATCACCCATCCCATTGTTGTGTGGCAACAATGGAGCCATTGCTCAGGCTAAGGAGCCACGAGCCCACTCGAAGTCGAAGCACATCGAGAGGAAATACCACTTACTGCGGGAGATTGTTGGTAAAGGGGACATCCTGATTCAGAAAGTAGCGTCAGCGGAAAATGTAGAAAATCCATTGATGAAGCCACTATCACAGAAAGTGTTTGAGAAACACGTGGAAAGCATGGAACTCCGGCAAGTACCTGATTGGACCTAAGTGCAAGTGGGAGCTATTAGACAGTTTTGTATGCCCTTAGCTTCAATCAGAATAATGTACTTTATGAGTTTATTGTAAATGAATAAAAGTGCATATTTGATTCATGTTCCCTTGGTATGTTTCTATGTAATACCCATAAACTAGACACTTAATGAGACTCGTGTTAGTTTAGAATGTTCACAGCCAGTGGATCGGTCTGGGGAGACCTATCCTGACAAGGCTGACACTGTAGTGCCACCAAGTCGGTTGGGGTGGCATGTCTCAGCTTCCAGGGTGAGACCCTAGGCACATACAGTGTAGGATTAATTGAATCCATCAACTGGACCAGATTTCCAGTATTGCCCTGGACCTTGGAGATTGATGGGCAAAACTGGAAAGTTACACCCGACCCCTAGACTCGATTATGATACTGCACTAGGTGTCGGATCAGGCTGTTTTTGATGTACCAATCAGTGAGATCCTTAGCGGGGGTCAAAACTTGGGTATGTTGGGACAGTCCGAGAATTCATCTGAGTGGGTGATCATAGTGACAGGATCAGCCCCTTTGTCGGATAAAGGTAATGATCGGGGCTGCAATCTCACTGATGGAAACCAAGACTGCCGGCAGCCGATTTCAACCGTTGAGATTTGTTTTGCAAAGTATATTTTATATGAGATATAAAGGTATATATTTTGGTTTCTAAAATGTTTGCAAAAAGGTTTTAATTCCTGGGATCCATATAAGTAGAGAGTGCAACACTGTTCCTTGCAGCCGAGGGAGAGGTCCTCTCTTGTCGGGTAGTGTATGATCATTATGGACTGAGAGGTTAAGTATAAGACCATTGAGGATAATACCTGATGGGCTAATCTTGCATCTGCCCACAGTCCCTGGGTGTTACAAGGTTGCTTGGCCCAGGGACCAGTAAGGGTAGGTGTTGGGCCCATAGAGTCCATTTGATTGGTTTCAGGGTGTGCACTGTCCTTAACAGTGTATTCGATCAGGCCTTGTAACAAAGGCTGAGCCGAACCCATGTGGCTGATGTGTAGATCAATGCTTGGGTCCCATGCCATACAAGGAAGCCCAACTGGGCAGCAGTTAGGAAGGTTAAGTGAGTACATAAGCTTAATGGGCCTAAAGCCCATTTCGAACTGGGCTATTTATTTGGTTAATAATGGGGTGAATTCTGAGATGGATTAGCAGGTAGGATTGGGTCTTGACCCTATCCACTTAGAGAGTCCAGATCTGAATGTGATTCAGATCTACAAACCTCCTAATGAGATTAGGAGAAAGCTAATCTAATCTACAGATAAGATAAGGGTTTATCCTTATCACCTGAAGAGAAGGCTGATCCAAATATGATTTGGATAAGTAGCTCCTAATGGGATTAGGAGCTGATCTTTTAGGTTAACAAAAGAAAAAGGGGGCAGCAGCCTTAGAATGACACATCAGATTTTCTTTAGTGCTGAAATCAAGAAGGGAAAATTCTGCACCCTACGAATACTCTCATGCCGCCTCCCTGTTCTTGTCACCCTGTTTGCCAGTTCGATCTCCAGTTGTGGGAGATGTCAAGATTCGATCTTGACATCAGTTCTTTGAGAAAGAATTGATAGGAAGCTGTGCTCACGTGCCATCCTGCTGAATCTTGTGAAGGACAGAGTTCTTGGAGAAGAACACTGCTGATTCTGCTCTATCCTGCACTGCGCCATCTTCAGTGGGAGCAGTCTTTGGATCCTTCCTTGGGCGTGAACACCTCCATTGGGAGATACTACTTCTCCGTATCAGGTATAATTCTCTCATACTCCTTTTGGTTCAGATCTGGTTCAGTTTAAGGTTCAAGAATGATCCTTGAAAATATGATTTTCTAAATAGGGAATGTGATTCCCAATTAAAGGGAGAGAAAATTTTTGAAATTCACCCCTTATTCTGCAATCTTTGGGCGTCCATGGGATGGATCTCTTATCCCTTCACTAAGGATCTCACTGATTGGTACTTCAAAGACAGCCCAATCCGACACCTAGTGTAGTATCATAATCGAATCTAGGGGTCAGGTGTAACTTTCCAGTTTTTCCCATTAATCTCCAAGGTCCAGGGCATTACTGGAAATCTGGTCCGGTTTAATGATTCAATTAATCCTACATTGCATGTGCCTTGGGTCTCACCCTGGTGGCTGAGACAGGCCACCCCAACTGACTTAGTGGCACATCAGTGTCAGCCTTATTAGGATAGGTCTCCCTAAACCGACCCACTGGCTGTGAACATTCTAAACTAACACGAGTCTCATTAAGTGTCCAGTTTAAGGGTATTACACAGAAACACACCACAGGAACATGAATCAAATATGTACTTTATTTATTTACAATAAACTCATATAATGTACATCATTTTGATTGAAGCTAAGGGCATACAAAAACTGTCTAACAGGCCGGACTCCACCTGCCCTCGGTTGCGGTATACCTCGGTTACAAGCCTTCGCTCTCAATGGCTCTCAGATCCTTCTAGCCAACATGTCTGGGAGGCAAAGTAAATTTACTATGTTGTCCTCAGCCCATTCTATGCACCAACAATTGGCGCCGTTGGTGGAAACGATTGCTAAGTCTTCCCCCCAATGCTATGACTCAGCTTTCAACAAAATGGCTAGGAGCAAGGAAACTAAGCAGAATTTGGTCACCAGGGACCAACTCCAAATAGTCATCGACCGGCTCGACGAGCTCACACAAAAGCTGGACAAGGTGCGGTTCAATGACCTCACTCAGCTTCCACGAAGGGTGGCCACCCCGCTGAAAGCTAGAGGCATCGCCGTGGATGCTCTTCGTGGGCTCCACCAACTAAACACCTTGTCGGGCCCCCCCAGGCCAACTGCTCAACACTCGGCGGAAGTAGCTGGAGTGTGGGTCACACATCGAGGACCCTCCAACCTTCTGATCAAAGGGAGATTGAGTCCGTATGAACTCACAACCGATGATCTAAAAAGAATTGAGATGCAGCCGGCCCATCCCTTGGCTAGCAGATTGCTGAACTATGGGCACAACTCAACAAGTCAAGGAGAGCCGAGCTGAAACCTTGCAAGCCAGCACCCCTCCACCAGGATGGATGCCTTCACCACCGCCATCACCTCGGAACATTACAAAGCTCCCACACTCGAAACTTAGAATGGCACCTCGAGCCCAGGTGAGCACCTGGAGGGCTTCCGCGCACACATGCTCTTGTACAGGCATTCCAACGCATTGATTTTTATGGTGCATTTCTTCATTACTGAAAAACCCATCATTGTGCTAATGATGGAAGGCCTTTAAAGAGTCCATCATATGGATCTCCCAATCACATGCACTCATATTTGCTGGAGGGAACAAAATTATGCCCTAGTTTGATTTAGGTCAAACCAGAGTGGCTCCCACTGACTTTTATAAAGTCAGATTTCTGGTGGGCCTCAATCGGCTAGGGTTTCCGTACGCATCCCTTTTCAGGGTTGTAGGGCCCACCAAGTAAAGAGGGGTCATCCAATTCCCTTAAGGGACACCATGGCAATGATGTGCGTTCAGCCATGGTGTGCGCAAGAGCCACTAACAAGTCATCATGGGCCAAGTGCTCTTGGCCCATGGTCGCAGCACATCAAACATCCAAACATCACATGTAAAGGAAGATTTGATCCAATCAATTAACTACTGTAAAGCCCATTGAACAGCCCATTTAAAAACATAAAATTAACAATTAATGTCTACTAGGTGTATGGGCTGAATCGCAGATAGCAATTCGGCCCATACAGCTTTTCTCACAAGAGTGGGCTTTTGCAGTTTTAACCTTTTAAAACTAGGCTTTACAGGTGGGCCGAATTAATCCTGTAATTGAACAACAGATTTGGAACTTCAAGAGGGAGAAAAATGGACTGAAAAATAGTCCTTTTCGAACCCTAGATTCAGTCTAAACAGTTTTGGTCCAATCTAGTCCGAAATTGTCCGAAACTGATTTTCAATCAAGAGTTAATTCATGAAAGATCTGAAATTAATAATTTTGATTTTAAACAATCACAAATCAAATATGGACTGTTCGCACCACCTGCAAAACAGAGGTTAATTACTACGGTTGCAGTTTCACAAACTGCAAATTGCAGAAAGCGATTTCTCCATCTGCAAATCTCCAGCGCCGCCTTCTTCTTCCTTCTTCTTTAATTAAGAAAATAAAAAATTACAGAAATCCCATTTCTATTAATTAATTACATTCTTGATCAAATCCTATACATTTAGTCTAGAAAAAAAAATTATTTACAGACCAAATTGAATAAAAAAATGAATAAAAAGGAAAAAGGGTGCGTAGACCATCTGCGCCAAATCTGCACTGCGATCTCCAGGTTTGAACAGTCCATTAAATCAAAATAAATGAAGAAAGTTCTAAATAAATTTTGGATTTAACAAAATTAATTTCAGATCAATCACCCTTAACAAGAAACAGTTTCTTGAAATAAAGAAAACAATCTGCACAAATCTTGGCAGAACATCTTCTGTCCATCTGCGCAGGTTCATATCTGATTTTCTTTTGGTTCAAGATTCGAACCTGTGGCTCTGATACCACTGAAAGAATGGTAGGATCCATCTAATGGATGCCATGAAGGTTGCGGAATGGGTGGGCGAATTTCAAAAAATTTCTTACCTTCTTCCAAGATTCAAGGATCCTACTTGAACCATAATCGAACCAGACCAGAACCAAAAGGGAAGGGAGGAATTATACCTGATACAAACAAGCAGTATCTCCCAAAGTTGGTGTTCACGCCCAAAGAGGACACCAAGATCCGCTCCTGCTGAAGATGACACAGCTAGCTGTATGTGGAATGGAACCAGCAGAGTGCATCCTACACATTGGATCCTTTGCAAGAATCCTCTGGAAACTCTGAGCACCAAATCTTTTTTAGTCTTTTCTGCAAAACTGATGTCAAGAACTGATTTCTTGATTACTTTCTTCTTCAAAGATTGAACTTTGTTAGAAATAATGGCAGCGGCTGGAGGAGAACTCTTGGGACGAAGATGGCTGAATAGCTTCTCTTCTTTTTGGAGTCTGTATGAGATCCAATCTCAATTCGCAGGATGCTTTCTTGCTTGCACAAAACCCTAGGTTCAAAATCTGATGTTTTTCTCTCTTAGGGTTTCTCCTCTTTTCTTCTTGATTAAGAAACCACCTAATTAGGAGCTATCCCAATCCAAATCAGTATTTGGATAGGGGATGATCTTAATCCTATCTACAGATTAAGTTAGCTTACTCCTGATCTTATTAGGAGGTTACCAGATTCAAATCTGAATTGAATTTGGTCTCCCAGAGTGGATAAGGTTAAAGGCCCAATCCTTTTCTAACTTTAATCCCAGATACGCCCCATAGATGGGTGATCATATCAGCCTAGCTCGAAATGGGCTTTTGGCCCATTTAAGTGTTTAGTGCTTAACTAGTTCCCAATTTGCTGCCCAGTTGGGCTTCTTCGTATGGCATGGGACCCAAGCATTGATCTACACACCAGCCACATGGGTTTGGCCCAGCCTTTATTACAAGGCCCAGCCGAATTCACTGAAAAGCTCAATAAACCCCTGAGCCCATCACATGGACCCTATGGGCCCAACACTTACATTAAGTGGTCCATGGGCCAAGCCATCTTATAAAAACCCAGGGACTGTGGGCAGGTGCAAGATTAGCCCATCAGGTACTATCCTAAATGGTCTTACACTTAACCTCTCAGCCCTTAATGATCAAGCACTGCCTGACAAGAGAAGACCTCTCCCTCGGCTGTAAGGAACAGCGCCACACTCTCTACTCACATGGATCCCGGGAATTAAAACCATTTGCAAACATTTTGAAACCGTACAAATATATATGTATATTAATTTTGCAAAACAAAATTCCAACGATTGAAATCAACTGCTGGCAGTTTGGTTTCCATCAGAGAGAGTGCATTCCCGATCATTACATTTGTCCGGCAAAGGGGCTGATCCTGTCACTATGATCACCCACTCAGATGAATTCTCAGACTGTCCCAACATACCCAGGTTTTGATCCCCGCTAAGGATCTCACTGATTGGCATATCAAAGACAGCCCGATCAGACACCTAGTGAAGTGTCATAATCGAGTCTAGGGGTCAGGTGTAACTATCCAGTTTTGCCCATCTGTCTCAAAGGTCCAGGGCAATACTGGAAATCTGGTCCGGTTCAAGGATTCGAGTAATCCCATACTGCATGTGCCTTGGGTCTTACCCTGGTGGCCAAGACAGGCCATCCCAACACTTGGTGGCACACCAGTATCAGCCTTGGCAGGATAAATCTCCCCAGACTTATCCAATGGTTGTGAACATTTAAAACTAACACGAGCCTCAATAAGTGTCCAATTTTAGGGTCTTATATAGAATTATACCAAACAACATGAATCAAACATGCACTTTATTTATTTACACTAGATATCAAAAGTACATCAAATCGGATTGAAGCTAAGGGCATACAAAACTGTCTAACAGAAACAACTCCCACCGCATCTGGAATTTGCCTTCTTAGAAGCACCATTGTCCCTTCAAGTGATTACCTTATCAGCCTTGACACCCTTGCAGAAGGAAAAATTGTTATGGGTGCTACGGGAACACATGACAGCTCTAGCTTGGAAGATAGCAGATATCAAGGGTATCAATCTGTCCATATGCACTCATAAAGTTTTGATGGAGGATGGAAGCAAACCCATGGTTCAGCCACAAAGATGCCTGAACCTGAACATGAAAGATGTGGTGAAGATAGAGGTCATCAAGCTATTAGATGCATGTATCATTTACCCAATCTCAGACAGCTCATGGGTAAGCCCTGTCCAAGTAGTGCCGAAGAAAGGAGGCATGAATATGGTACTGAATGAGAAGAATGATCTCATACCGACTAGGATGGTTACCGGATGGCGAGTGTGCATCGATTACAGAAACTAAACGAAGCCACATGCAAGGATCATTTTCCTCTACCCTTCATCAATCAGATGCTAGAGAGACTAGTTGGTCATGAGTTCTACGGTTTCCTAGATGGGTACTCGGGCTACAATCAGATTCTGATTTCGCCCAAAGATCAGGAGAAGACCACCTTCACATGTCCTTATGGTACCTTGCTTACAGGAGGATGCCATTCGGTTTATGCAATGCTCCGGCAACATTCCAGAGATGCATGATGGTTATATTTTCTGATATGGTGGAGAAGTTTATCGAGATTTTCATGGATGATTTTTCAGTCTTTGGCTCTTCCTTTGATGCATGTCTACATAACTTGGAAAAGGTACTTAAGCATTGCAAGGAAACTCATCTAGTGCTAAACTAGGAAAAATGCCACTTCATGGTGCAAGAAGGTATTGTACTTGGACACAAGGTTTCACAGAAAGGGATTGAGGTTGATAGAGCTAAGGTGGAGACAATTGAGAAATTACCACCACCAACATCTGTTCGGTCTGTGAGAAGCTTCTTGGGACACACAAGATTCTACAGAAGGTTCATCATGGATTTCTCCAAGATAGCTAAGCCCTTGTCCAATTTATTACAAAAAGATGTGCCCTTCAGTTTTACAAAGGAATGCCTAGAAGCATACAATATCTTGAAGGATAAGTTGACTAATGCACCGATCATGGTAGCACCGGATTGGACACTCCCTTTTGAGCTGATGTGCCATGTGAATGATTCAGCAGTTGGAGCTGTTCTAGGACAAAGAGTGAACAGAAATTTCCAGCCAATTTACTATGCAAGCAGGACCTTGAATGGAGCTCAACAGAATTACACCACGATGGTAAAGGAACTACTAGTGATAATTTTTGCTTTTGATAAATTTTGCTCTTATCTAATCTTGTCCAAAGTTATTGTGTATACAGATCACTCAACACTCAGACATCTACTTGTAAAGAAGGATGCAAAGCCAAGGTTGATCGGATGGTTCTTGTTGCTTCAAGAATTCGATGTCGAGATCCGTGATAAAAAGGGCACCGAGAACCTGGCCGCAGACCATCTCTCTTGGTAAGAGGATTCAGATTGGAGAGGAAAGACCATAAGCATCCTCCGAGATGGATTTCCTAACGAGCAGGTCTACTCATTTCAGGTAGATACATTCCCTTGGTATTCTGATTTTGCCAACTTTTTCGCAAGAAATGTTCTCCCTCCTAATCTTTCATATCAGTAGAGAAACAAATTCTTCTCTGATGTGAAACATTATTTGTGGGAGGACCCCTTCTTGTATAAGCTTTGTGCAGATCAGATCATTCGAAGATGTGTCCCCGACAAGGAGACAGAGTCAGTGCTCCGATATTGCCATGATCGAGAAGCAGGAGGCCATTTTGGAGCCAACCGCACAATAGCCAAAGTGCTACAATCACATTTCTATTAGCCCACCTTATTCAAGGATGCCCATAGGTATGTGTCTGCATGTGACCAATGCCAAAGGACAAGTAACATCTCTCAACACAATGAAATGCCTCTTACTAACATATTAATATGTGAAATCTTTGATGTATGGGGTAATTACTTCATGGGACCTTTCCCAAATTCTTTTGGAAATAAATACATCCTAGTTGCTATCGACTATGTGTCCAAATGGGTGGAAGTGATGGCTTTACCCACAAATGAATCTAGGAGAGTAGTCCAATTCCTTAAAAAGCTATTCATTTGATTCGGCACACCACGCGCCATAATTAGTGATAGGGGAACTCATTTCTGCAACACCCAATTTGAGCGGCTGATGCGAAAATATGGTGTCACACATAAATTAGCAACCCCATATCACCCTCAAACCAGTGGCCAAGTCGAATTAGCTAATAGGGAATTAAAAAGAATTTTGGAAAAGATGGTAGACTGTTCAAGAAAAGATTGGTCTATCAAGTTAGATGATGCATTGTGGGCATATAGGACTGCATACAAAACACCTATTGGCATGTCCCCATATAGGTTGGTTTTTGGCAAACCATGTCATTTACCTGTTGAACTTGAGCATATCTAGATGATCATTGATCACACCAGAATGTCGAGCTTCAGACAGAAAATAGGAACTTATTGGGGGGCAATCCAATGTCGATAAGTAGTTTCCTTTTTTTCTTTTTTTTTCCCATATCATTAGAGTTCTTTCTTTTTCTGATTTTAGGATTTTAATTTCATTGATTATTGATCACCCCTAGTCGCTTTTCATTCTCTCCTCCTAGTTTCTTTTGATCCTTAGCAGGTAGATGGCCCATGACAAAGGAGCCACTTCAGATTTCTGAAAGTTTTCAGGGAAGTTCTCTCAATCCCCTCGCATGCTTGAATTCTTACTTTCCACATTGCTAAACCATTTTTGTGTTCTATCCATATGAACATTGAGGACAAAGTTTATGATAAGTGTGGGGGAGGCATAGTTATGCACCCGCATACATAAATGCATTGATAAGCTGCATAAACTGGTAAGCTCCTCAAAATTAATTGATGTCTATAAAGTGAATTCACAAGAGAGAATATGATGAAGTTTGAGGAAAATTACTTGTAAGTATTATAATTTGTTTCTGTGACTTATTCAATTTTATCACAATATATGAGGCTTAGGAAGTCGAATAGGATTTTCACCATGGCCAACGCTAATTCTATTCAGGTGTATAGTTGTACTTGATTGAAATTTTAATGAACACTTGAGCATTTGGTGAACGTCACGAATTGTCAATGCATGAATAAGTTATCCTTGGACAAAGTCCGAACTACTCCGCTGTCATGAATTGAATAGTAAAACTAGTGGTTCATGATATGAGTTCAGTCCCAACTCTGCTAGTTCAAGTTGAATATTAAAACTAGTAACTTGGAATATGAGTAATTTCTATCTGCCTCTAGTGTTAAACAATTTTGTATGCCCTTAGCTTCAATCAGAAAGATGTACTTTATGAGTTTATTGTAAATGAATAAAAGTACATATTTGATTCATGTTCCCTTGGTATGTTTCTATGTAATACCCTTAAACTGGACACTTAATGAGGCTCATGTTACTTTAGAATGCTCGCAGCCGTGGGTCAGTCTGGGGAGACCTATCCTGATAAGGCTGACACTGTTGTGCCACCAAGTGGGTTGGGGTGGCCTGTCTCAGCTGCCAGGGTGAGACCCTAGGCACATATAGTGTAGGATTAATTGAATTTTTGAAGTGGACCAGATTTCCAGTATTGCCCTAGACCTTGGAGATTAATGGGCAAAACTGGAAAGTTAAACCCGACCCCTAGACTCGATTATGATACTACACTAGGTGTTGGATTGGGCTGTCTTTGATGTACCAATCAGTGAGATCCTTAGCAGGTGTCAAAACCGGGGTATGTTGGGATAGTCTGAGAATTCATCTGAGTGGGTGATCATAGTGACAGGATCAGCCCCCTTGTCAGACAATGGTAATGATCGGGGATGCACTCTCTCTGATGGAAACCAAGATTGACGGCAGCCGATTTCAATCGTTGAGATTTGTTTTGCAAAATATATTTTATATGAGATATAAAAGTATATATATTATGGTTTCTAAAATGTTTGCCAAAGGTTTTAATTCCCGGGATCCATATAAGTAGAGGGTGCAACACTGTTCCTTGTAGTTGAGGGAGAGGTCCTCTCTTGTCGGGCAGTGTTTGATCATTATGGGCTGAGAGGTTAAGTGTAAGACCATTGAGAATAATACCTGATGGGCTAATCTCGCATCTGCCCACAGTCCCTGGGTGTTACAAGGTGGCTTGGCCCAGGGACCACTTAGGGTAAGTGTTGGGCCCATAGAGCCCATGTGATGGGTTTCAGGCGGTGCACTATCCATAGCAGAGTATTCGGTCAGGCCTTGTAGCAAAGGCTGGGCCGAACCCATGTGGCTGATGTGTAGACCAATGCTTGGGTCCCACGCCATACAAGAAAGCTCAACTGGGCAGTAGTTAGGAAAGCTAAGTGAGCACATAAGCTTAATGGGCTGAAAGCCCAATTCGAACTGTGCTGATTTGATCAGTTTAAATGAGTTAATTTTGGGGCGAATTCTGAGATAGATTAGTAGATAGGATAGGGTCTTAACCCTATCCACAGACCCTATCCGCTCAGAGAGTTCAGATCTGAATGTGATTCAAATCTAGAAACCTCATAATGAGATTAAGAGAAGGCTGATCTAATCTGCAGATAAGATAAGGGTTTATCCTTATCACCTAAAGGGATGTCTGATCCAAATATGGTTTGGATCAGCAACTCCTAATTGGTTTAGGAGCTGATCCTTTAGGGTTACAAAAGAAGGAAGGGGCGGCAGCCTTTAGAAGACACATACTCACATCCTCTTCAGAGCTGAAAACATAGAAGAAAGAATTAAGCAACCCTGTAGAATTCTTTCTTGCCACCTCCTTCTTCTTGCTGCCTACCATGCCAGTTTGATCTCCAGTTGTGGTAGAAATCACGATTTGATCTTGATATTCGTTCACTGTGAAAGGACTGATAGGAAGTTGTGCTCACGTGCCATCCTGCTATTTCTTGCGAAGGATAAGGTTCTTGGAGAAGAACACTGCTGATTCTACTCCATCCTGCACTGCACCATCTTCAGTGGGAGCAGTCTTTGGATCCTTCCTTGGGCGTGAACACCTCTATTGAGAGATAATATTTCTCTGTATCAGGTATACCACTCTCCTACTCCTTTTGGTTCCGATCTGGTTCAGTTTATGGTTCAAGATTGATCTTTGAAAATATGATTTTGTAAATTGGGAATGCGATTCCCAGTTGAAGGGAGAGAAAAATTTTTGAAATTCACCCCTTTATTCCGCAAGATTTGGGCGTCCATATGATGGATCTCTCATCCCTTCACTGGTATCAGAGCCATGGTTCAAATCTTGAACCAATTTGTTTCATATCCGAACCTGCGCAAATGGGCAGAAGGCCTTTTACCCGATTTGCGTAGATAAAGGTTTTGGGAAATTTGTTCCCAAAATTATGGGTGAATAATCTGAAACTAAATTTTACGTAAATCTGATTATTGTTTAGAATTGTTCTATATGATTTTCTTGATTTATGGGTTGTTCGTATAAAAGGAGATCGAAATCTTGATTTGCGTAGGGAACCTGCGATTTGGTAGTTTCTAGATTATTTTAAAACTTTTGGTCTGTAAAATATATTTTTTTTATTTTTTAGACTGAATGTATAGGTATTTGATCTGATGTAATTATTAATAGAAATTAGGTTATCTATTTATTTTATTTTGGATCGAAGATGGCGGCGCAGAGAAGGAGATTTTACAGATGGGAGAATCGCAATCTGTGATTTGCAGTTTATGAAACTGTAAACTGTGATCTAACCTCTAATTTGCAGGATGGATTGTGCGAACAGCCTTGTTTGACTGATTATTGTTTTTCTTTTATCAGTATTTAGTTTCAGATTATTTTCTTGAATTAAAATTTTAATTAAAGATCAAACCCTAGACCCATTCGAACCAAGATTGGTTCAAATTGTTTGGACCGAATCTAGGGTTCGATCAAGGCTGAATGTCAGCCTTATTTTTCTCACTAATGGGCCTGAGGATTGATAATTAATTAAATAATTAATTCGGCCCAACCTGTAATGGCCCAGTTTTAAATGGTTAAAACTGCTAAAAGCCCACTTTGCGGATAAAGCTATATGGGCCGAACCCATCAACCCTAATTCGGCCCATATACCTAGATAATTTTAATGGTTAATATTATGGATTCAAAATGGGCTTCAAATGGGCTTTACAGATGATCAATTGATTGGATCAATTTATCCTTGCATGTGATGCATGGATGTGTGATGTGCTATGTACATGGGCCATAAGTGCTTGGCCCATGCTCAATCGACAGTGGCTCTTGCGCACACCATGGCTGAATGCACTTCATTGCCATGGTGTCCCTTTTGGTCATTGGATGACCTCCCTCAATGGTGGGCCCCACACCTCATGGAGAGGTCACGTGCGGAACCCTTGCCGATTTGGGCTCACCGAATTCTGACTTTATGAAAGTCAGTGGGATCCAGTTTGGTTTGACCTAGATCAAACTAGGGCATAATTAACAGTTCCCTCCAACTAATATGAGTGCATGTGATAGGGAGATTCATATGATGAACTCTCTAAAGGCCTTCCATCGTTAGCATAAGGATGGGTCCTCCAGTAATGTAGAAACGCACCAGAAAATGGGCTATCCATTTGTTGTTGGGCTTGTCTGAGTGTTTCATAAGTTGATAGGGGCGTCATAGACCAATATAGCAGGGGCTTCACCAGAAAATGGGAATCTCTCACGGTACCTTGGCATTCACGAATATGATGGGTAAGCACTCACTGGACAAAAAGGTTTACTTGAAAATGGCTCTAAACCTTGTCTGACAGAGGCCAAAGGGAAAACTCATATGATGAGTTGATATGATCCTTCACAGAAAGGTGGTGGGGTTATGCATCTGAAATAGTTGGCTCCATGCACCCTATGTGATTTCCCACATTTCCAGAGACAACCCGCAGTCTCTGTCATTGAGAAAGGAGGGAAATCTCAGAGATGAATAAATGGGAATGGAATGTCGATTAAAATCCATATCTATGTAATGAGCATGAATCAAATTAGGTTGTGGACTGATGTTTGCTCTTTTATCAGAAAATGGCAAATGGACAATTTGCAAAGTTGCTTGATGACAACAAGTTGAAGGGCCCAAACTATGCTGACTGGTTCAGGAACCTTATGTTGGTCTTAACCTTTGAGAAATTGGATAAGGTAGCCAAGAATCCTACCCCGGATCGTTCGGGAGATGGGGCTTCTGAGGCCCGGAGAAGAGAATACCAAGAATGGGAGGAGAAAAACTCCCTTGCTCGTTGCTATATCATTTCCTCCTTGGACAACCCAATTCAGAGGCAGTTCGATCTTGCCATGGACGTATTGGACAGTCTCAAGACAATGTACGAAGAGCAGAGTCGTTCTACTTGATCGAAGGTCTTGAAACAGTTTATGACCACACAAATGTCCAAGGGCCAACAAGTTCATGACCATTGTCGCTGGATGATGGGTTATATCAATGAACTGGAAGCTCTTGGATCCGGGCTGGATTCGGTAACACAAATCGATGCTATTCTCAACTCTCTACCTCCATCATTTAATCCATTCATCATGAATTACAACATTAACAAGCTGAACGTCAGCTTGCAAGAACTCAACAATATGTTGCAGAGGGCCGAAGAATTGATTAAAAAGGATGAGCCCATTGCCATGCTTGTTGAAACTGGCAAATCGGGCAAGAAAAGGAAGGCAAAGATAAAGCCCCATTGGAAGTCTGCCAAACCCAAGAAGCAGAGGAAATACAAGGCATCAGATGCCTGTCACTTCTGCAAGAAGACCGGCCACTTGAAAAGGAACTGTCTTGCCCACCTGGAATCCAAGAAAGGTAATTTCGAAACTTGTGTTATAGAAACCAATTTATTGGTAGCTTCTACATCCTGGTGTATTGACTCTGGGGCTTTAACTCCTGTGTGTAACTCACTGCACGGGTTCAAGGTAAGCAGAAGGCTGAGTGAAGGAGAAGTCACACTCTACTTGGGGACTTCTGCAACTGTTGCAGCCGCGGCCATAGGAACCGTGGAGTTAAATTTTAGAGAAGGAACTATTGTACTGAAAGATTGTCTTTATGTACAAAATTTAAGAAGAAATTTGATTTCTGTCTCAAAACTATGTGCAGATAGTTATTCTGTCTTCTTTAGTAATACGATTACTGTTAAAAGAAATAATAGATTCATCGCATACGTGGAACTAGAGAATGGTCTCTATGTTCTACATCCTTCTCTAGAACCTAACATAACCAAAACTACGTCGGCTGAAATCCCCAAGAAGAGAGTCCGTGATACAGTTAATCCCATGTGCCTGTGGCATTACCGACTTGGCCACATCGGTGTTGACCGAATCACAAGGTTGGTAAAGGATGGTCCTTTGGATTTTCTAACTGTAGAAGATCTTCCCACTTGTGAGCCTTGCCTACAAGGCAAGATGATGAAACGGCCATTTAATAGTAAGGCTGAATGATGTACAGGCACACTTGACCTTATACATATTGATGTATGTTGTCCCCTGAGTGTTAGGACACTGAATCAACACGTGTATTTCATCACCTTCACCGATGATTTTTCACGATATTGTTACGTGTACCTAATGAGACACAAGTCTGAATCCTTTGAAAAGTTCAAAGAGTTCAGACAATAGGTCGAGAAACAGTTAGGGAGAGAAATTAAAGCCCTTCGATCAAATCGAGGTGGCGAGTATCTCTCTGACGAATTCAGGGACTACTTAAAGGACAATGGGATAGTATCATAGTTAGCTCCTCCTGCTACACCACAACTTAACGGTGTTTCAGAAAGGAGGAATAGGAGCTTATTGGATATGGTCCGGTCACTTCTCATACACTCAGAGTTACCCACATCCTTTTGGGGTTACGCATTAGAGACTGCGATTTACGTGCTGAATCGGGTTCCAACCAAATCAGTTTCGAACACTCCATATGAACTTTGGACCGGAAAGAAACCAAGTGTCAGACACTTCAAGATTTGGGGTTGTCTAGCACATGTTAAAAGAACAAGTGCAGACAAGTTGGAATCCAAGACCAGTCATTGCCTATTTGTAGGCTACCTAAAAGGCTCTGTGGGTTACCTATTCTATGACCCAAGTGAGCAGAAGGTGTTTTGCAGTAGAAATGCCCAATTCTTGGAAACCGATTATATCCTGGACACCCATCGTTAGGAAGTAGTTCTTGATGAGGAGAGCTCAGGAGCAGTGGGAGATGTCCTACAAGTTCTAGGTAGTTACCAACCTAGAAGATCCACTCGGGTATCCAGGCCACCAGTTCGTTATGGTTATGACCAGGATAGTTACCTGGTGGAAACCTTGACTAGTGAGCACTCACTGGACATAGATTCCCAGAAGTGGGTGGAGGCCATGAGAGCAGAGATGGACTGAATGGAGACCAATGGAGTCTGGACTCTTGTAGATCCACCCTCCGGGATAAAAGCAATTGGTTACAAATGGATTTACAGGAGGAAGAAGGGCCCCGATGGTAGGTTTGAGACCTTAAAAGCTCGTCTGGTGGTGAAAGGGTACACTTAGAAAGAGGGCATCAATTATGAGGAAACCTTTTCGCCTGTGGCCATGCTTAAATCCATTAGGATCCTGCTAACTGTAGCAACATACCATGATTATGAGATTTGGCAGATGGATGTCAAAACTGCATTCCTGAATGGAGATCTTACTGAAGATATCTATATGCAGCAACCGCAAGGCTTCATTGCTGCAGGTCAGGAAAACATGGTATTTAAACTTAATAGATCCATTTATGGACTTAAGCAAGCTTCTAGGAGTTGGAACATCCGTTTTGACTCTGTTGTCAAATCATTTGACTTCAAGTAGAATCCAGATGAACCCTGTGTTTACAGGAAGTATGGTGGAGATAAGGTTACCTTCTTGGTTCTGTATGTAGATGACATTCTGCTCATTGGGAATGATGTAGGAATGTTGACTACGGTGAAAGTATGGCTTTCATAGCAATTCTCCATGAAAGATCTTGGAGAAGCCTCCTATATACTAGGTCTTCGACTCTATAGAGATAGATCAAAGCGGAGAATAGGATTATACCAATCTGCTTACATTGACAAAATAGTCAAAAGATATAGCATGGAGAACTCCAAGAAAGGAAATGTTCCTTTCAAGCATGGAGTCTCTCTCTCCAAGAAGATGTCTCCCAAGACCTTTGAGGAGATTCAGGACATGAAAGACGTTCTCTATGCCTCTGCCGTAGGGAGCATCATGTATGACATGCTGTGCACTCATCCTGACATTGCTCAGTTTGTGAGTGTGATAAGCAGATTCCAAGCCAACCCAGGGCAGGAGTACTGGACTGCTGTGAAAAACATACTTAAGTACCTTCGAAGGATAAAAGAGTTTTGTTTGGTATTCGACGGTAGCTCACTACAGATCCAAGGGTATACAAATGCCGATTTCCAGTCGGATCTAGATGATAGAAAGTCTACATCTGGATATGTTTTCATGATAGGATCGTGTGCTATTTGCTGGAAAAGCAGCAAACAGGGGTCCACTGCAGACTCCACGACCGAGGTCGAGTACATTGCCGCAAGTGAAGCTACCAAAGAAGCCGTGTGGATGAAGAAGTTCGTTCACGAGTTGGGATTTTTTTCGTCTAGCACATCACCCATCTTGTTGTTGTGTGACAACAATGGAGGCAGTGCTCAGGCTAAGGAGCCACGAGCCCAATTGAAGTCAAAGCACATCAAGAGGAAGTACTACGTACTGCGGGAGATTATTGGTAGAGGGGACATCCTGATTCAGAAGGTGATGTTAGCGGAAAATGTAACAGACCCATTGACGAAGCCACTATCACAGAAAGTGTTTGAGAAACACATGGAAAGCATGGGACTCCGGCTTGTACCTGATTGGACCTAAGTACAAGTGGGAGCTGTTAGACAGTTTTGTATGCCCTTAGCTTCAATCAGAATGATGTACTTTATGAGTTTATTGTAAATGAATAAAAGTACATATTCGCAGCCAGTGGGTCGGTCTAGGGAGACCTATCCTGATAAGACTGACACTGTTGTGCCACCAAGTCGGTTGGGGTGGCCAGTCTCAGCTACCAGGGTGAGACTCTAGCCACATACAGTGTAGGATTAATTAAATCTTTGAACTGGACCAGATTTCCAGTATTGCCTTGGACCATGGAGACTAATGGGCAAAACTGGAAAGTTACACCCGACCCCTAGACTCAATTATGATACTGCACTAGGTGTCGGATTGGTCTGTCTTTGATGTATACCAATCAGCGAGATCCTTAGCGGGGGTCAAAACCTGGGTATGTTGGGACAGTCCGAGAATTCATCTGAGTGGGTGATCATAGTGACAGGATCAGAGCCCCTTTGTCGGACAAAGGTTATGATTGGTGATGCACTCTCTCTGATGGAAACCAAGACTGCCGGCAGCCGATTTCAATCGTTGAGATTTGTTTCACAAAATATATTTTATATGAGATATAAAAGGAAATATATTATGATTTGTAAAATGTTTGCAAAAGGTTTTGATTCCTGAGATCCATATAAGTAGAGGGTGCAACACAGTCCCTTGCAGCCGAGGGAGAGGTCCTCTCTTGTCGGGCAGTGTTTGATCATTATGGGCTGAGAGGTTAAGTTAAGACCATTGAGGATAATACCTGATGGGCTAATCTTGCATCTGTCCACAGTCCCTGGGTGTTACAAGGTGGCTTGGCCCAGGGACCACATAGGGTAAGTGTTGGGCCCACAGAGCCCATGTGATGGGTTTTAGGGGGTGCACTGTCCATAGCATTGTATTCAGCCAGGTCTTGTAGCAAAGGCGAAGCCTTGTAGCAAGGAAGCCCAACTAGGCAGCAGTTAGGAAGGCTAAGTGAGCACATAAGCTTAATGGGCCTAAAGCCTATTCCGAACTGGGCTGATTTGATCAGTTTAAATGAGTTAATTATGGGGTGAATTCTGAGATAGATTAGCAGATAGGATAGGGTCTTAACCCTATCCACTCAGAGAGTCTAGATCTGAATGTGATTCAGATCTAGAAACCTCCTAATAAGATTAGGAGAAGGCTGATCTATTCTGTAGATAAGATAAGGGTTTATCCTTATCACCTAAAGGGATGTCTGATCCAAATATGATTTGGATCAGCAACTCCTAATTGGATTAGGAGCTGATCCTTTAGGTTTACAAAAGAAGGAAGGGGCGGCAGCCTTTAGAAGACACATACTCACATCCTCTTCAGAGCTGAAAACATAGAAGAAAGAATTAAGCAACCCTACAGAATTCTTTCTTGCCGCCTCCTTCTTCTTGCCGCCTACCTTGCCAGTTTGATCTCCAGTTGTGGGAGAAATCAAGATTTGATCTTGATATCAGTTCTTTGTGAAAGGACTGATAGGAAGTTGTGCTCACGTGCCATCCTGCTGTTTATTGTGAAGGACAAGGTTTTTGGAGAAGAACACTGCTGATTTTGCTCCATCCTGCACTGCGCCATCTTCAGTGGGAGCAGTCTTTGGATCCTTCCTTGGGCGTGAACACCTCCATTGAGAGATAATGTTTCTCTATATCAGGTGTACCTCTCTCCTACTCCTTTTGGTTCCGATCTGGTTCAGTTTATGGTTCAAGATTTATCTTTGAAAATATGATTTTCTAAATAGGGAATGTGATTCCCAATTGAAGGGAGAGAAAAATTTTTGAAATTTGCCCCCTTTATTTCGCAAGATTTGGGTGTCCATATGATGGATCTCTCATCCCTTCATTGGTATCAAAGCCATGGTTCAAATCTTGAACCAATTTGTTTCAGATCTGAACCTGTGCAAATGGGCAGAAGGCGTTCTACCCGATTTGCGCAAATAAGGGTTTTGGGAAATTTTTTCCCAAAATTATGGGCGAATAATGTGAAATTAAATTTTACATAAATCTGATTATTGTTTAGAATTGTTCTTTATGATTTTCTTGATTTATGGGTTGTTCGTACAAAAGGAGATCGAAATCTTGATTTGCGCAGGGAACCTGCGATTTTGCAGTTTCTAAATTATTTTACTACTTTTGTTTTGTAAAATATTTTTTTTTTATTTTTTAGACTGAATGTATAGGTATTCGATCTGATGTAATTATTAATAGGAATTAGGTTTTCTATTTATTTTATTTTGGATCGAAGATGGCGGCGCAGTGAAGGAGATTTCACAGATGGGATAATCACAATCTGTGATTTGCAGTTTATGTAACTGCAAACTGTGATCTAACCTCTGTTTTGCAGGATCGATTGTGCGAATAGCCCTGTTTGACTGATTATTGTTTTTCTTTTATCAGTATTTAATTTAAGATTATTTTCTTGAATTAAATATTTAATTAAAGATCAAACCCTAGACCCATTCGAACCAAGATTGGTTCAAATTGTTTGGACCGAATCTAGTGTTCGATCAAGGCTGAAAGTCAGCCCTATTTTTCCCACTAATGGGCCTGAGGATTGATAATTAATTAAATAATTAATTCGGCCCAACCTATAAAGGCCTAGTTTTAAATGGTTAAAACTACTAAAAGACCACTCTGTGGATAAAGCTATATGGGCCGAACCCATCAACCCTAATTCGGTCCATATACCTAGATAATATTAATGGTTAATTTTATGGATTCAAAATTGGCTTCAAATGGGCTTTAGAGATAATTAATTGATTGGATCAATTTATCCTTGCATGTGATGTATGGATGTGTGATGTGCTACGTACATGGGCCATAAGTTCTTGGCCCATGCTCAATCAACAGTGGCTCTTGCGCACACCATGGCTGAATGCACATCATTGCCATGGTGTCCCTTTTGGTCATTGGATGACCTCCCTCAGTGGTGGGCCCCACACCTCATGGAGAGGTCACGTGCAGAACCCTAGCCGATTTGGGCCCACTGAATTCAAACTAGGGTGTAATTAATTGTTCCCTCCAGCTAATTTGAGTGCATGTGATAGGGAGATTCATATGATGAACTCTCTAAAGGCCTTCCATCATTAGCATAAGGGTGGGTCCTTCAGTAATAAGGAAACACATCAGAAAATGGGCTATCCATTTGCTGTTGGGCTTGTTTGAGGGTTTCCTAAGATGATAGGGGTGTCATAGACCGATGTGCGAGGGTTTCACCAGAAAATGAGAACTCTCTCACGGTACCTTGGCATTCACGAATATGATGGGTAAGCACTCACTGGACAGAAAGGTTTACCTGAAAACGGCTCTGAACCTTGTCTGACAGAGGCCAAAGGGAAAACTCATATGATGAGTGGATATGATCCTTCAAAGAAAGGTGGTGGGGTTATGCAGCTGAGACAGTTGCCTTCATGCACCCTATGTGATTTCCCACATAGGTTCTTGATACCAGTTTTTGTAGAAAAACTGATATGAAGTCGTGCTCACTTGCCCTCCACTGAATTTTTGCTAAAGAGTTTGGTTCTTGTTGAAGAACCACCTGCTGATTCTGCTCCACCCTACGCTATGTCATCTTTAGTGGGAGCAGTCTTTGGTGATTTACTTGGGCGTGAACACTTTCATTAGGTGCTACGATTATTCTGTTTTAGGTACATCCCTCTCCTACCTTTTGGTTTCTGATCTGGTCTGGTTTAGGGTTCAAGATTGATCCTTAAAAATGTAGTTTTCTAAAACAGGGAATGTGATTCCCATATGGGAGAGAGAAATTTTTGAAATTTTGCCCAACCTATCTACAGGGTTCGGTTATTTATATGATGGATCTCACATCCCTTCACTAGGATAGTTCATTAGTTAGGAAGTAATTCTTCAATTTTTGTATTGTTAGATAACATAAGGCAGATTTAGTACTAGTACTTGTTAGATTAATCCTCATGGGAATGATACTCTACTCATCAGTATTTTACTTGATCGGCTAGTGCACTTGCTAGTGTAGTCTTAACGCATCATTGGACATAACTCTCTGCCTACAACTCGGATTGATGTGATTCAAACGGATAATTAAAGATAAGAGATAGGGCTACAACTCTTGTGTTTATCACTCAACCAAATTCCTTAGCCAACTGAAGGGATGAGAGATCCATCGTATGGACGCCCAAATCTTGCGGAGTAAAGGGGCGAATTTCAAAAATTTTCTCTCCCTTCAATTGAGAATCGCATTCCCTATTTAGAAAATCATATTTTCAAGGATCATTCTTGAACCATAAACTGAACTAGATCTAAACCAAAAGGAGTAGGAGAGGATTATACCTGATATGGAGAAATAGTCTCCCCCAACGAAGGTGTTCACGCCCAAGGAAGGATCCAAAGACTGCTCCCACTGAAAATGGCGCAGTGTAGGATGGAGCAGAATCAGCAGTGTTCTTCTCCAAGAACTCTGTCCTTCACAAGAAACAGCAGGATGGCACGTGAGCACATCTTCCTATCAATTCTTCCTCAAAGAACTGATGTCAAGATCGAATCTTGACTTCTCCCACAACTGGAGATCGAACTGGCAAACAGGGCGGCAAGAACAAGGAGGCAGCAAGAAAGAATTCTGCAGGGTTGCTTAAATCTTTCTTCTGTGTTTTTCAACACTAAAGAGGATCTGAATATCTCTGTCTTCTAAAGGCTACCACCCCCTCCTTTTGTTAACCTAAAAGATCAGATCCTAATCCAATTAGGAGCTTCTTATCCAAATCCTATTTGGATCAGCCATCTCTTTAGGTGATAAGGATAAACCCTTATCTTATCTGCAGATTAGATTAGCTTTCTCCTAATCTCATTAGGAGGTTTCTAGAGAGAATTCAGTAGAGAAGATAAGAGGAAGCAGTCTCAGCACATCAGAAGAGAAGAGGAAGAAATTTCAGCACGCCAGAGAAGGAGAAGAAGAATCCGAATTCAAGAGGGAGAAAGGCTTATTTGCTGCACTTGTCTTCTACCTTCAAAGGTTAAAGTTTTCTTGTTATTCTATTCATTCATTGATGTATTCTTGTTGTGTTTTCCCTTTAATTTTCTTGATTATTTGGAATTTAATGATGTCTAGCTAAATTCTCTTAGCTAGGGTTTAGATGGATTTTGACCTTAAGATTATATAGTTATTTGTTTAATTCAATTCAAGACCTTTATTATTTGCATGAGAAATTTTTATTGCTATGCTTAATGCTTTAAAAGAATTGGCCAATCTTTTAATGATTTGATGATTCATGCATGACTGACCAAAGGATTGTTATGAATTAGATCCCTAGGCAATAAAAATTTAATGATAGACTCTGATATCGAAAGATGATTAGCTCAGGTGTGGGAATCAAGAAAGCTCAGTAAGTCAAATCCCCTTCTACAATTAGAGGTTTCCAAAGAAATTAATGCTAATTTTTCCTTTCGGCAACCACTTAGAAATTTGGTGGTAGAATTGGATTAATAAAGGATTAATATGACTTGAGAAAGCTTATTAATTAATTTAGAGAAATCCACCATCACATGCAAATAACTTTAATATACCTTAGGATAATTTCGGTCTTGAGTTGGATTAAATAGGTAATTATGTAACCTTCATTTAATGAAATCTAAACCCTAGCTACATTCATCCATCAATTTAGCTTTTATTAAGTTCTTGGATTTGCATTAATTCTTTTAGTTTTTATTCATTCAATTGATTCACGAATTCAACTTAGGTTAGTTTAAAATTTATTTGGTACTATGATCTAGTCTTTGTTGGATCGACACTTTTCTCATCATTATATGCACATTTGACTAAGGTACACTTGAGCAATGTCAGGTCGAGTGCATAGCATGGCATACATGATGCTCCCTACAGCTGAAGCATAGGGAATCTCTCTTTTGTTCTCAATCTCTTTGGGAATCTTGGGAAACATACCCTTGGAGAGAGTGACTCCATGCCTGAAAGGAATATTTCCTTTCTTGGAGTTCTCCATACAATATCTTTTGACAATCTTGTCAGTGTAAGTAGACTGGGATAATCCTATTAACTTCTTCAATTTATCTCTATAGAGTCGAAGACCCAAGATGTAGGAGGCTTCTCTAAGAACTTTCATAGAGAATTGTTGTAAAAGTCACACTTTCACCATATTTAACATCCCTACATCTAAATACAGAACTAGGAATGTAACCTTATTTCCCATTGTCTTCCTATAAACACAAGGCTCATCTGGATTCTGCTCAAAGTTAAATTGTTTGACCATAGAGTTAAACCGGATGTTCTAGCTCCTAGAATCTTGCTTAAGTCCATATATGGATCGGTTAAGTTTACAAATCATGTGTTTCTAACCTGTAGGAATGAATCCTTGTGGTTACAACATGTAGATATCTTCAATAAGATCTCCATTTAGGAATACGGTTTTGACATCCATTTTCCAAATGTGATAATCATGATGTGCTGCAACAGATAGCATGATTCTAATGGATTTAAGCATTGCCACTGCCGAAAAGGTTTCCTCATATTCGATTCCCTCTTTTTGAGTGTACCCTTTCACCACAAGATGAGCGTTGTAGGTCTCAACTTTCCCATCAGACCTTCTTCCTCTTGTAAATCCATTTGCAACCAATTGCTTTTGTCCCATGGGCGGATATACAAGAGTTCAGACTCCTTGTTAGACAGTATATGCCCTTAGCTCCAATCAGAATGATGTACCTTATGACATTTAATGTAAATGAATAAAGTACATATTTGATTTGTGTTATTATGGTGTGTTTCTATTTAATACCCTTAAACTGGACACATATGAAACTCCTGTTAGTTTAGAATCTTCACAGTCGTTGGATAGATCTGAGGAGATTTATCCTACCAAGGCTAACACAGATGTGCCACCAAGTTGGATGGGGTGGCTTGTCTTAGCTGCCAGGGTGCAGTGTGGGTTTCTTGAAACCCTGAACCAGACCAGAATTCTAGTATTGCCCTGGACCTTAGAGATTGATGGGCAAAACTGGAATGTTACACCTGATCCCTAGACTCGATTATGATACTACACTAGGTGTCGGATTGTGTTGTCTTTGATATACTAATCAGTGAGATCCTTAGAGGGGGGCAAAACCTGGGTACGTTGGGATAGTTCGAGAATTCATCTTAGTGGGTGATCATAGTGACAGGATCAGCCCCTTCGTCGGACAAAGTGAATGATAGGGGATGCAATCTCTCTGATGGAAACCAAAACTACCGATAGTTGATTTCAATCGTTGAAATTTGTTTTGCAAAATATATTTATATAGATATATATATATATATATATATATATATATATGAATATATTACGGTTTCAAAATGTTTGCAAAAGGTTTTAATTCCCAAGATCCATGTGAGCAGAGAGTGCAGCACTGTACCTTGCAGTTGAGGGAGAGGTCCTCTCTTGTCAGGTAGTGTTTGATCATTATGGGCTGAGAGGTTAAGTGTAAGACCATTGAGGGTAATACCTGGTGGGCTAATCTTGCATTTGTCCACAGTTAAAAAAGTGGAAAGATCTTCTACAGTTAGAAAATCCAAAGGACTATCCTTTACTAGTCTTGTGATTTGGTCAATACCGATATGGCCAAGTCGGTAATGCCACAGGCACGTGGGATTAACTGTATCACGTACTCATTTCTTGGGGATATCAATCAATGTAGTTTCAGCTATGTTAGTTTCTAGAGAAGGATGTAGAACATAGAGACCGTTCTCTAGTTCCCTATATGCGATGAATCTGTTATTTCTTTTAATAGTAGTCGTATTACTGAAAAAGACAAAATATCAATCCGCACACAGTTTAGAGACAGAAATTAAATTTCTTCTTAAATTTTGCACAAAAAGACATAAGTACAATGGATCCTTCTCTAAAAAGTAACTCTACGGTTCCTATTGCCATAGCTGCAACATTTGCAGAAGTCCCCAAGTAGAGCATCACTTCACCTTCATTCAACCTTCTGCTTACCTTGAACCCCTGCTGTGAGTTACATGCATGAGTTGAAGGCCTAGAGTCAATACACCAGGACGCAGAAGCCACCAATAAATTGGATTTTATGACACAAGATTTGAAATTTCCTTTCTTGGATTCCAGGTATTGAGGACAATTCCTCTTCTAGTGGTCGGTCTGCTTGCAAAAGTGACACACATCCGATGCCTTGTCTTTCTTCTGCTTCTTGGGTTTGGTAGCTTTCTTTTGAGGCTTCTTTGCCTTCAACTTTTTCTTGCCCAATTTGCTAGCTTCAGCAAGCATAGCCACAGCCTCATCCTTCTCAATCAAATCCTCGGCTCTCTACAACATGTTGTTTAGTTCCTGGACGCTGACATTCAACTTGTTCATATTATAATTCATTATGAATGGGTTGGAGTAATGAGGCAATGAGTTAAGGATGGCATCCACTTGCGTGCCAAGATCTAGCCCAAGGGCTCCAAGCTCGTTGATATAACCCATCATCCAAAGACAATGGTTGTGAACCTGTTGCTCCTTCGACATTTGAGCAGTCATGAACTATTTCAAGACCTTCTACCAAGTAGAACGGTTCTACTCTTCCTACATTGTCTTTAAACTATCCAATATGTCCTTGGCTAGTTCGATCAGATCGAACTGCCTCTGTATCGGATTGTCTAGGGAGACAATGACATAGCAGCGGACTATGGAGTTTTTATCTTCCCAATCTTGGAATTCCCTCCTTCTGGCCTCAGAAGCCTTGTTGCTCGGATGCTCCGGGGTAGGATTTTTTGACTACCTTATCCAATTTTTTAGATGCTAAGATCAGCATGAGGTTACGGTACCAATTGGCATAGTTCGGGCCCTTAAGCTTGTTGTCGTCAAGAAGCTTTGCAAATTGTCTGTTTGCCATTTTCTGATAAAACAACAAACATTAGTCCACAACCTAATTTGATTCATGTTCATTACATAGATATGACTTTTAATCTATGTTCCATTTCCATTTGTTCATGTCTGAGATTTCCCTCCCATCTCAGTGACGGAGACAGCGACTTGTCTCTGGAAATGTGGGAAACCACATAGGGTGCATGAAGCCAACTATTACAGCTGCAAAACCCCACCACCTTTCTGTGAAGGATCATATGCACTCATCATATGAGTTTTCCCTTTGGCCTTTCTTAGAAAAGGTTCACAGCCATTTTCAGGTAAACCTTTCTGTCTAGTGAGTGCTCACCCATCATATTCGTTAACGCCAAAGTACCATGAGAGAGTTCCCATTTTCTGGTGAAGCCCCTCCCACATTGGTCTATGACGCCCCTATCATCTTATGAAACACTCAGACAAGCCTAACAACAAATGGACAGCCCATTTTCTAGTGTGTTTTCTCATTACTGAAGGACCCATCCACGTGCTAATGCTGGAAGGCCTTTAGAGAGTTCATCATATGAATCTCCCTATCACATGCACTCATATTTGCTGGAAGGAACGAAAAAATTACGCCCTAGTTTGATTTAGGTCAAACCAAAGTGGCTCCCAGTGACTTTCATAAAGCCAGATTTTGGTGGGCCCAAATCGGCTAGGGTTCCGCACATTTCCTCTTCAGAAGGTGTGGGGCCCACCATAGAGGGAGGTCATCCATTGACTAGCAGGGACACCATGGCAATGATGTGCATTCAGCCATGGTGTGCGCAAGAGCCATTGTTGAATCAGCTTGGGCTAAGCACTTATGGCCCATGAACGTAGCACATCACACATCCATACAACACATGTAGGGAAGAACTGATCCAATCAATTAATATCTGTAAAGTCCATTTTAAAGCCCATTTTTAATCCATAATATTAACCATTAATATTATCTAGGTATATGAGTCGAAATTAGGGTTTATCAATTCGGCCCATATAGCTTTATCTGCGAAGTGGGCTTTTAGCAATTTTAACAAATTAAAACTTGGCCTTTATAGGTTGGGCAGAATTAAACATTCAATCAATTATCAATCCTTAGGCCCATTAGTGGGAGAAATAGGGCTGACATTCAGCCTTGATCAAAGCCTAGATTCGGTCCAACCAGTTTGGACCAATCTGGTTTGAATGGGTCTAGGGTTTGATCATTAATTAAAGATTTAATTGAAGAAATTAATCTGAAATTAAATACTGATAAAAGAAAATCAAGAATCAGTCAGATAGGGCTGTTCGCACAATCCATTCTGTAAAACAGAGGTTAGATCACAGTTTGCAGTTTCATAAACTGCAAATCGTAGATAGCGATTCTCCCATCTGCGAAATCTCCTTCCTTGCGCCGCCATCTTCGATCCAAAATAAAAATAAATAGAAAACCTAATTTCTATTAATAACTACATCAGATCGAATGCCTATACAATCGGTCTAAAATTAAAAAAAAAAAATTGTTTTACAGACCAAATGTAATAATCAAGAAACTGCAAAATCACAGGTTCCCTGCGCCAATCAAGATTTCGATCTCCATGTGTACGAACAGCCCATAAATCAAGAAAATTATAAAGAACAGTTCTAAATAATTATCAAATTTATAAAATTTAATTTTAGATTAATCGCCCATCAACTGGAAACAAATTTTCCAGAAAAACCTTATATCTACGCAAATCGGGTAGAACGCCTTCTACCCATTTGCGTAGGTTCAGATTTGATCCAATTCAGTTCAAGACTTGAACCTAGGCTCTAATACTACTGAAGGGATGAGATATCTATCGTATGGACACCCAAATCCTATAGAATAGAATGGGCAAATTTAAAAAATTTCTCTCCATCCTACTGGGAATCGAATTCCCTATTTTAGAAAAATCATATTTTTCAATGATCATTCTTGAACCAAGAACCGAACCAAATCTGAAAAAGAGCAGTAGGAGAGGGATATACCTCCCAATGGAGGTGTTCACGCCAAAGGAAGGAACCAAAAACTGCTCCCACTGAAGATGGCGCAGTGCAAGATGGAGCAGAATCAATAGCGTTCTTCAAAAGAACCAGATCCTTCACAAGTATTAGTTGGACGACATGTGAGCACTACTTCCAATCAGCCCTTTCACAAAGGACTGATATCAAGATCCAATCTTGATCACTCCTGCAGACAAGAGGAGATCGAACTGGCAAATATGGCGATGGCAGGAAGGAGGTGGCAAGAGAGATTTAGCACAGTGATGCTGAATTCTCTCTTCTGTGATTTCAGCTCTGAAGAGGATGTGAATAAGAATGTCATCTAAAGGCTGTCGCCCCCTCCTCCTTTTATAAGCTTAAAGGGATCAGCTCCTAATCCCAATAGGAGTTTATGATCCAAATCATATTTAGATGAGAATTCCCTCTAAGTGATAAGGGTAAATCCTTATCTTATCTGCAGATTAGATCAGTGCCCTCCTAATCCTATTAGAAGGTTTCTAGATCTGAATCACATTTAGATATGGACTCTCTGAGCGGATAGGGTTAAGACCCAATCCTATATGCTAATCTAAACTCAGAATTCGCCCCTTATTTGATCTATACATCAGTCACATGGGTTCAACCCAGCCTTTGTTACAAGGCCTGGCCGACACTGTTATGGACAGTGCACCCCTTGAAACCCATCACATGGGCTCTATGGGCCCAACACTTACCCTAAGCGGTACCTAGGCCAATCCACTTTGTAACACCCAAGAACTGTGGGCAGATGCAAGATTAGCCCATCAGGTATTACCCTCAATGGTCTTAGACTTAACCTTTCAGCTCATAATGATCAAACACTGCCCGACAAGAGAGGACCTCTCCCTCGGCTGCAAGGAATAGTGTTGCACTCTCTACTCACATGGATCCCGGGAATTAAAACCTTTTGCAAACGTTTAGAAACCGTAATAAATACTTTTATATCTCATATAAAATATATTTTGCAAAACAAATCTCAATGATTGAAATCGGCTACCGGCAGTCTTGGTTTCCATCAGAGAGAGTGCATCCCAGATCATTACCTTTGTCCGACAAAGGGGCTGATCCTGTCACTATGATCACCCACTCAGATGAATTCTCAGACTGTTCCAACATACCCAGGTTTTGACCCCCACTAAGGATCTCAGTGATTGGCATATCAAAGACAGCCCAATCCGACACCTAGTGTAGTATCATAATCGAGTCTAGGGGTCAGGTGTAACTTTCCAGTTTTGCCCATCAATCTCCAAGGTCCAGGGCAATATTGGAAATCTGGTCTGGTTCAAAGGTTCAATTAATCCTACACTGCTTATGCCTTGGGTCTCACCTAGGCGGCTGAGACAGGCCACCCCAACATTTGTCAGCACACCAGTGACAGCCTTGACAGGATAAATCTCCTCAGACTTATCCAATGGCTGTGAACATTCTAAACTAACAAGAGTCTCATAAGTATCCACTTTAAGAGTATTATACAGAAACACACCATAGGATCATGAATCAAATATGTACTTTATTCATTTACAATAAATTCATAATGTACATCATTTTGATTGGAGCTAAGGGCATTCAACTGTCTAGCACTTTGTAGGTCTCAACCTTGCCATCGGGGCCCTTCTTCCCCTTATAGATCCATTTGCAACCAATTGCTTTTACTCCGGGGGGCAGATCTATTAGAGTCTAGACTCCATTGGCCACCATTGAGTCCATCTCATCTCTCATGGCATCTACCCACTTCAAGGAATCTATGTCCAAAATAGCTTCCATGTAAGTCACGGGATCCTACTCACTTGTCGTTGCTTCCACCACGTAACTCTCCTGGTCATAGCCAAAATGAACTAGAGGTTTGGAAACCCAAGTAGATCTTCTAGGTTGATCACTACCTGGAACTTGTGGGACACCTTCCACTACTCCTGAGCTCTCCTCATCAAGAACGACTTCCTGACGATGATTGTTCAGGATGTAATCATCCTCCAAGAATTGTGCATTTCGGCTGTAGAACACCTTCTGCTCACTTGGGTCATAGAATAGGTAACCCACAGAGCCCTTGGGGTAGCCTACAAATAAACAATAGCTGGTCTTGGATTCCAATTTGTCAACACTCATTCTTTTAACGTGTGTTGAACAACCCCAAATATTCAAGTGTCGCACACTTGGCTTCTTTCCAGTCCAAAGCACATAGGGAGTCTTCGGTACTGATTTGGTTGGAACCCGGTTCAGCACGTATATCGCAGTCTCCAATGTGAAACCCCAAAAGGATGTGGGTAACTCTGAATGGACGAGAAGTGACTGGACCATATCCAATAAGGTCCTATTCCTCCTCTCTAAAACACCGTTAAGTTATGGTGTAGAAGGAGGAGCTAACTGTGATACTATCCCGTTGACCTTCAAGTAGTCCCTGAATTCGTCAGAGAGATACTCGCCACCCCGATCCGATCAAAGGGTCTTAATTTCTCTCCCTAACTGTTTCTCGACCTTTTATCTGAACTCCTTGAACTTTTCAAAGGATTCGGACTTGTGTCTCATTAGGTACACGTAATCGTACCGAGAATAATCATCGGTGAATGTAATGAAATATACGTGCTGGTTACGAGTCCTAACACTCAGGGGACCACATACATCAGTATGTATTAGGTTAAGCGTGCCTGTACATCTTTCAGGCTTACCATTAAATGGCCATTTCGTCATCTTACCCTGAAGGCAAGGCCCACAAGTGAGAATATCTTCTACGGTTAGAAAATCTAAAGGACCATCCTTTACCAACCTTGTGATACGACCAATACTGATATGGCCAAGTCGGTAATGCCACAGGCACGTGGGATTAACTGTATCACGGATTCTTTTTTTGGGGATATTGTCCAACGTAGTTTTGGCTATGTTAGTTTCTAGAGAAGGATGGAGAACATAGAGACCATTCTCAAGTTCTCCATATGCGATGAATTTGTTATTTGTTTTAATAGTAATTGTATTACCAAAATGAATAGAATATTCATCCGTACAAAATTTTGAAACAAAAATCAAATTTCTTCTCAAATTTTGTACATAAAGACAATCTTTCAATACAATAGTTCCTTCTCTAAAAATTAACTCTACGGTTCCTATAGTCGTAGCTGCAACACTTATAGAAGTCCCCTGCAATGAGTTACACGCATGAGTTGAAGCCCCGGAGTCAATACACCAAGATGCAGAAGTAACCAACAGATTGGTTTCTATGACTCAGGATTCGAAATTACCTTTCTTGGATTCCAGGTATTGAGGATAGTTCCTCTTCCAGTGGCCGGTCTGTTTGCAGAAGTGACATGCATCAGATACCTTATCCTTCTTCTGCTTCTTGGACTTAGTGGCTTTCTTCTGAGGCTTCTTCTTTGCCTTCCTCTTGTTCTTTCCACCCTTGCTAGCTTCAACAAGCATAGCTAGGGGTTCATCCTTCTTGATCAGTTCTTCGTCCCTCTGCAACATATTGCTGAGTTTCTGAACGTTGACATTCAGCTTATTCATGTTATAGTTCATGATGAAAGGATTGAAGGAAGGAGGCAAAGAATTTAAGATGTCGTCGATCTTGGTCACATGGTCCAGCCCGGATCCAAGAGCCTCAAGTTCGTTGATGTAGCACATCATCCAAAGACAATGGTCATGAACTTGTTGCCCCTTGGACATCTGTGCGGTCATGAACTATTTCAGGACCTTCTGTCAAGTAGAATGATTCTGCTCTTCGTCGATTGTCTAAACTATCCAATATGTCCTTGGCTAGTTCGATCTGATCAAATTGCCTCTGTATCGGATTGTCCAATGAGGCAATGATGTAACACCCGACCAAGTCGTTTTTCTCCTCTCATTCTTGATAGTCCCTTCTTTGGTCCTCAGAAGCCCTATCATCCGGGCACTCCAGGGCAAGATTTTTAGCCACTTTGTCTAACTTCTCAGAAGTCAGGAGCAACATAAGGTTTCGGTACCAGTCAACATAGTTTGGTCCTTTAAGTTTGTTGTCGTCCAACAGCTTTGCAAATTGACCATTTGCCATTTCTGATAAAAAGCAAACATTAGTCCACAACCTAATTTGATTTATGTTCATTACATAGATATGGCTTTTAATCTATGCTCTATTTCCATTTGTTCATCTCTGAGATTTCCCTCCCATCTCAGTGATGGAGACAACGACTTGTCTCTGGAAATGTGGGAAACCACATAGGGTGCATGGAGCCAACTGTTTCATCTGCAAAACCCCACCACCTTCCTGTGAAGGATCATATGCACTCATCATATGAGTTTTCCCTTTGGCCTTTGTCAGACAAGGTTCAGAGCCATTTTCAAGTAAACCTTTCTGTCCAGTGAGTGCTCACCCATCATATTCGTTAACGCCAAGGTACCGTGAGAGAGTTCTCATTTTCTGGTGAAGCCCCTCCCACATCGGTCTATGACGCCCCTATCATCTTATGAAACACTCAGACAAGCCCAACAACAAATGGATAGCCCATTTTCTGGTGTGTTTTCTCATTACTGAAGGACCCATCCTCGTGCTAATGCTGGAAGGCCTTTAGAGAGTTCATCATATGAATCTCCCTATCACATGCACTCATATTGCAGGAGGGAACAAAAGTTATGCCCTAGTTTAATTTAGGTCAAACCAGAGTGGCTTCCACTGACTTTCACAAAGCCAGATTTCGGTGGGCCCTAAATGGCTAGGGTTCTGCACGGATCCTCTTCAAGAGGTGTGGGGCCCACCACTGAGGGAGATCATCCAATGATCTTTAGGGACACCATGGCAATGATGTGCATTCAGCCATGGTGTGTGCAAGAGCCACTACCGTATCTGCACGGGCCAAGTACTTATGGCCCATGAACGTTGTAATCACACATCCATACATCACATGCAAGGATAGAATTGATCCAATCAATTAATATCTGTAATGCCCATTATTAAAGCCCATTTTAAACCATAATATTTTTGATTAATATTATCTAGGTATGTGGGCCGAATAGGCTTAAGCAGTTCGGCCCATATAGCTTATCTGTAGTTAGTGGGCTTTAGCAGTTTTAATTCTTCAAAACTGGGCCTTATAGGTGTGGGCCGAATTAAACCTCTCAATTAAATATCAACCCCTTGGCCCAAAAGTGGGAAATTAGGGATGACATCAGCCTCCGTCGAACCACAGATTCGGTCCAACCAGTTTGGACCTATCTGGTTTGAATGGGTCTAGGGTTTGATTTTTAATTAAAGAATTAATTCCAGAAATGATCTGAAATTATATTTACTGATTAAAGAATAAACAAGAATTAGTAACAGGGTTGTTCGCACATTTCAAACCTACAAAACAAAGGTTAGATCACAGTTTGCAATTTCATAAACTGCAAATCGCAGATAGCGATTTTCCCATATGCGAATTCTCCTTCTCCAATGCATGCAGCTTCAATCTTGAAATAAATAAAATAGAAAAAACCCTAATTTTCAATTAATATTACATCAAATTGAATACCTATACATTCAGTCTAAAAATAAAAAAAAAAATAATTACAGACCAGAATGAATAGAACTGTGAAATTGCAGATTTCCTGAAACATTAAAGATTTCGATCTCCTTTGTACGAACAACCCATAAATCAAGAAAATTATAAAGAACAATTCTAAATATAATTCAGATTTATAAAAATTAATTTCAGATCATTCGCCCTTAATCTGGGAACCAATTTCCCATAGAAATCCTAATCTACGCAAATCAGGTAGAACGCCTTCTGCCCATTTGCGTAGGTTCAGATCTGATTTATTTTGGTTCAAGATTTAAACCATGGCTTTGATACCACTGAAGGGATGAGAGATCTATCAGGGAATCACATTCCAAGATTGGGCGAAATTTCAAAATTTCTCTCTCTCCCATCTGGGAATCGCATTCCATATTTTAGAAAATTTGCATTTTCAAGGATCAATCTTGAACCTAAACCGAACCAGATCTGAAACCAAAAGGTAGGAGAGGAATATACCTGATACGAAGAAACAGTATCTTCCAATGAAGGTGTTCACGCCCAAAGAAAATCTCCAAAGACTGCTCCCATTGAAGATGACACAGTGTAGGGTGGAGCAAAATCAGTAGTGTTCTTCCCAAGAACCGAACCCTTCAGAAAGAATTCGATGGAGACTGTGAGCACGACTTCAAATCAGTCTTTCTCCAAAGGTTGATATCAAGAACTATTTTTCATCGCTACTACAAGAGTGGAGATCGAACTGGCAGTTGGCGGCAACAAGAGGAGAATGTAGGGAGAAGATGGCGCAATCACACTGGTGTTGTTTTCTCTCTGTGTGATCTAAGATCTGATCTCTGAGGTTTTTGGATGAACTGAATGGTTCGCCCCCTCCTCCTTTTATAGACTTAAAGAGATCAGCTCCTAATCCCATTAGGAGTTTCTTGATCCAAATCCTTATTTGGATCTGGACTCTCTTTAAGAGATAAGGATAGTTATCTTATTTGCAGATTAGATCAGCTCTCCTAATCTCATTAGGAGGTTTCTAGATCCAAATCTCTATTTAGATCTAGACTTTCTAAGTAGTCCAAATCCCAGATCCGCCCTTCTTTAATTAGTCTTACTAAACCAGTTCAAAATGGGCTTTAGGGCCAATAAGTCTATGTGCTCAGTAGCCTTCCAAACTGCTGCCCAGTTGGGCTTCTTTGTATGGCGTGGAACCCAAACATTGATCTACACATCAGCCACATGGGCTCAGCACAGCCTCTATTACAAGGCATGGCCGAATACACTGTTATGGACAGTGAACCCCTGAGCCCATCACCATGGGCTCTTAATGGGCCCAACACTTACACTAAGTGGTCCCTGTGCCAAACCACCTTATAAAATCCCAGGGACTGTGGGTAGATGCAAGATTAGCCCATCAGGTATTACCCTCAATGGCCTTACACTTAACCTCTCAGCCCATAATGATCAAACATTGCCTAATAAGAAACGACCTCTCCCTCGGCTGCAAGGAACAGTGTTAAACTCTCTACTCACATGGATCCTGGGAATTAAAACCTTTTGCAAACATTTTGAAACCATAATATATATATATGTATATCCGAATATAAATATGATTTGCAAAACAAATTTCAACGATTGAAATTGGCTGTCGACAGTCTTGGTTTCCATCAGAGAGAGTGCATCCCCGATCATTACCTTTGTCCGACAAAGGGGTTGATCCTATCACTATGATCACCCACTCAAATGAATTCTTAGATTGTCCCAACATACCCAGGTTTTGACCTCTCTAAGGATCTCACTGATTAGCATATCAAAGACATCTCAATCTGACACCTAGTGCAATATCATAATCGAGTCTAGGGGTCAAGTGTAACTTTCCAGTTTTGCCCATCAATCTACAAGGTCCAGGGCAATACTGGAAATCTGGTTCGGTTCAGGGTTTCAAGTAAACCTACAACACATGTACCTCAGGTCTCACCCTGGCAGCTGAGACAAGCCACCCTAACCAACTTGGCGGCACATCAGTGTCAGCCTTGGCAGGATAAATCTCCTCAGACTTATCTAACGGATGTGAACATTCTAAACTAACATGAGTCTCATATGTATCCAATTTATGGGTATTACACAGAAACACACCACAAGAACATGAATCAAATATGTACTTTATTCATTTAGAGTAAATGTCATAATGTACATCATTTTGATTGGAGCTAAGGGCATAACTGTCTAACAGGCCTCTATCAGATAAGGTTCATTGCCATTTTTGGTTAAACCTTTCTGTTCAGTAAGTGCTTACCCATCATATTCGTGAATGCCAAGTTACCCTGAGAGAGTCTTCCATTTTAGGATAGGCCCCTCCCACATCGGTCTATGATGCCCTTATCATCTTTTGATGCAATCCAACAGAGCCATCAGCAAATGAATAACCCAATTTTATGGTGCATCTCATCATTACTAAATGACTCATCTTCATGCTAATGATGGAAAGCCTTTAGAGAGTTCATCATTTGAATCTCCCTATCACATGCACTTATATTTTACTAGAGGGAACTAAAAATTATGTCCTAATTTTATTTAGATCAAACCAAAGTAGTTCCCATTGACTTTCTTAAAGTCAAATTCAGGTGGGCCCTAAACAGCTAGGGTTCCGAAACAGTTCCTCTTGGGGAGGAAGTTGAACTGGGTACATCAAGAAGGGAGATCATCCAATGATCTTAATGACACCATGGCAATGATGTGCATTCAGCCATGGTGTGCGAAAGAGCTACTATCAAAATAACATGGGCCAAGTGCTTATGGCCCATGTACATAGCACATCACACAACATATATCATTTGCATGGAATAAAACCATAGTTGATCCAATCAATTTTAGTCATCTATAAATCCCTAAAGTAGTTTGGTTAAATTAGTATCAGCCCATTAGAGCCCATAACATTATCATATAACATTAACTAGGTAGATGGGTTGAACTGCAAAAAGTAGTTCGACCCATATAGCTGAATCAGGGTTGATGCAGTTTTAACTTAACAATACTGGGTTTTACAAGTTGGGCCGAATTGCATCTTGCAATAAGCCATCAAACCCTTGGCCCATATGACAAATTTTAGGGTTGTGAACAGTCCCTAATGGTCCACAGTTTCAGCCAAACCAGTTTGGTCCAATCTAGGTCGAATGGGTCTAGGGCTTGGTGTCTAATTCAAGATTCAATTCAACAAGATCATAATCAGTGAACAACAACAAGAGGGCTGTTCATAAATCTGCAACCCTACAAAACAAAAGTTAGTTTGCAGATTATATTTTCCCAAACTACAAATCGTAGATTGCCAAACCCAAATCTACAAAATTTCTCCTTTGTGTGGTTCCAACAATTCTTCCAATGATAAAAAAGGAAAACCTAATCTTCTATTAATTACATCAGAATCAAATCCTATACATTCCATCTACAAAGTAAAAAAAGAAATTATTTACAGACCAAGAATGAATAGAATAATACAGCAAGTGGGCAGATTCATTACGCCAAAAAGAATTCGATCTCCACCAAATGAACAACCCAAATTCAAGAAATATAAATGGAACAATTCTAAATATATTGCAGATAATGAAAGATTTAATTTCAGATCATTTGCCCATAACTGAGAACCGAATTTTCAAAGGAAACCCTAATCTGCACAAATTAGGTAGAACCGATTCTGCCTATTTGCGTAGGTTCAAATCAGGTCTGATTTTGGTTCAAGAATGTGAATCTGGCTCTAATACAATTGAAGGGATGAGAGATCCATCATATGGATGGCCAAACCCTACATGAAGGTTGGGTGAAATTTCAAATATTTCTCTCTCCCATGGAATCACATTCCCTATTTTAGAAAACTACATTTTCAAGGATCGTTCTTGAATCAAAATCTGACCATATCTGAAACCAAAGTGGAGGAGAGAGATATACCTGATACAAAGTAATAGTAACTCCTAGTGAAGGTGTTCACGCCCAAGGAGAAGACAAAAAACCCGCCTCTAGTGAAAATGACACAGTATGTGGTGAAGCACGATCAATAGGATGGCTCTTCAGCAAGAACCGAAATTCTTCAACAAGAATTGAACAAGGGCTAGTGAGCACGACTTCAAATTGTTTCTTCAATCGGGAAACAATATCAAGAACCTTTATTGATCAGTTCCACAAGTGGAGATCGAACTGGGTAGGGGTGGCAAGAATAGGGGAGAATTCTGTAGATTGTGTGTTAAACTGAGGAATTTGCCACTTATTTGTAGCCTTCTTTGCATCAGCCTCCTAATCCAATTAGGAGAGAGTTTCTTAATCCAAGTCTGATATTTGGATCTGGACTCTTAAATGGATAAGACTTATCTTATACTTTCAGCTAATCCTAATTAAGTTATAAATCAGATTTTGCCCATTTCTAATTAACTAACTTAAGCCTAGTTCGAAGTGGTTTTTAGGCCCATTAAGTCACATAGCTCACTTACCATTTAATCTGCTGGCTAACTTTGCTCTCTTTGTATGCTATGGGACCTTAACATCAATCTACACAGCAGCCACGTGGGTTCAGCCTAGTTGATAACTCTGTAGGTTGAGAAGGGATCAGTTCTTTTGGGCAGTGCTGTAATTTTCCTTGTTTAGACATTGCTTTTTTCCCTCTCTCTTAACCCATCTTACTGTATTCCTACTAATTGGAGTTTACCTTGTTATTGAACTAGAGTCTTTTTTGCATAAGCTGACAATAATTAGATCATGAATTTGACTCATCTCATTTTAGGCATACACATCCAATGATTTGCAAATTGGTTTTATGACAGGCATTGTTTTAGCAGTTTATTAATTCCAAGATTATGGCCTTTAATGTCACAGGAATTGGGATAAAATAGTTTGATGATGCACTAACAAAATATTTTAGTCATTTGGTAATTAGCTTTGCTAATTATCTTCTGATTGTATATTTGTTTGTTTTGGTATTTACAGACCCTCAAGTCGCAGAGCTAACATCACTGGATATATCTCTAGCATTGACACCATCTCCTGCATCTAGGGTTGGGGAAAGAGTTCCAGTAAAACGACCTGACAACGGCGGGAAATGGGCTACTCAGTTTTCACAGCTACTAGTTAATCATTTTCCTATCAAGTACAATCCTAATCTAATCATATTCCACTATGATGTTGATATTAAACCGGAAGTGACACCCAAGCAAGGCCGATCTTTGCGGATAACAAAGTCTCTTATGCACATGATCAGGAATAAGTTATTTTCTGAAGTGGAGCTGTCCATGGCGGAGGGACAAGGTTCTTGTGCATTCATGTTTACTATAAACCTTGTGAAGGAGTTACCACTTCAAGAGTTGGAGGACTACTTAAGAGGTACACTGTCATCTATCCCTCGTGAGATCATACAAGGTATGGATTTGGTCATGAAAGAGAACCCGACTAGACATCGTATCCAAATAGGTCGAAGCTTTTCCTCCAATAATAGTGATAATATTGGTCTCCTCATTGCTGCGAAAGAGTTTCAACATAGCCTGTAGCTCACTTCTCAGGGTCTAGCCCTATGCTCTGACTACTCAGTTCTGGCACTTCTGAAGAAGGTTCCTGTACTACAATTTCTTCGAGACCACATTCCCAACTTTAAGCTTAATTATGGTCCTGTTCCTCATTGGGTGACGAAAAATATTGAAAAGGCCTTGAAAGGGTTGAAAGTGACAGTGATTCACAGGACAACGAAGCAAAAGTACATAATTCGGGGGCTTACGAGCTCTGTTACAAACAATCTGAGTTTCCCAATTGAGGATCCACGAAGAGAGGTTGGACTTGTGGAATATTTCAAGGACAAATATAATAAAGTGATTGAGCACAGGTATCTTCCTTGCTTAGATTTGAGCAAGGATGGGAAGATGAACTATGTACCTATGGAGTTTTGTGTTTTGGTGGAGGGACAAAGGTACCCTAAAGACAGATTGGATATGTTGGTTAGGGATGTACGGTCCAATTTCAATAAGTTTGCTTTGGCGGAACCATCGGTAAGAAAGGATTGCATATGCACGATGGTTAAAGCAGATGATGAACCATGCGGGTATGGAAAGCTACTATTTAGATGTTTCTTATTAATTATTATGATGATGATATATTAGCAATTTCAACTACTGAAAACCTTTTGATTTCCCTGTAGCTACCATGTCCTTAGGAGCCCTACACCGTTTTAATGGATGTGAGTTATGATAAAGTAGTGGTTTGTTTATTTTTTATGATCCATAAAATGATTTTTTTATCAATAACATAAATCAATTTATTAAAAGAAAAGTTAGTTACAACATTTCCAGGAATAGGTAAAGAGGCTCAACTCTCCCGATAATAACAGAAATGAAAATTACAATACAGCCCAAAACATTTCTTCCCTTCCTATTTTGTTCACAGTATGCTTACTATAAGTGCTTGTGTAGTGTAACCTCTATTCATATTTCTATTTTGATCAAGTATACAAGGAAATTATTAACAGTTACAGTACAACTGGAAATTAGAAAGCTGTAGGCAGAGTGCCATGCAATATTTCTTTTCTAAAAAATGACTGCAAAAAAGCTTGTCAAAATAGTGAAAATTTTTGTTTGTATCTCATTTACTTCCTAACCATTCTTATCAGGGGAGGAATTGCACAAAATTTCGAGATTGCTGTTAGTTAGCACATGACTGAAGTCACTGGACATGTTATCCAGCCACCCAGTTTGAAACTTGGCAATGTGAATGGTGAGGCTAGCAGAGTCACAGTTAGCGATGACTGCCAATGGAACCTTATTGGCAATTGTGTTTTGGAAGGGAAGCGAGTTGAACGATGGGCAATCATTGATTTCACTGATAGGAATGTGAAATTAAATTACATTCAGTTTGCAAGAAAACTGGTCATTCGATGCAGAAAACTCCACATTGAAATGAAGGAGCCTCTCTTCTATGAGCCATCTGAGATGTGTGAACTTCGCAACAGCAAGCAGTTCAGTAAACACCCAAGTTCAATTTGCTCCCGTGCTATAGAGATTTCTGGTGGTCAATTGCAGATTCTCATATGTGCAATGTCCGAGAAGGATGCAGGGTATAATAACCTGAAGCGGATATGTGAGACTGAGATTGGAATAATGACTCAATGCTGTCTCTCCAAAAATGCTAATAAGCATAAAGGATTAGACCAGTACCTTGCAAATCTTGCCCTCAAGATAAATGCCAAGCTTGGTGGTAGCAATGTTGAACTCTTTGAAAAGCTTCTTCGCCTTGAGGGTGATGGTCATGTCATGTTTATTGGGGCTGATGTCAATCATCCTGATGCCTTTAATACAATGCCTTTAATACGTATACGTGGTAGCAATGCCTTTAATACGTATACGTGTGTATATATATGTAAATACGTATACGGATATCAATACATATAGGTAAATATGTATGCAAAAATTTACATAAATAGATCTATATGTATAAATTGTATAGTTGGGTTGGGCTTTAGCCGGTTTTTGGCTACCTAAGGGATAGGCCCGAGACCAACCTAGAAAATAGAAAAATCCAAATTCTTGGAATCGAGCCAGCCCAAGGACTGGAAATTCAAGCCCAACCTATGTAAAATTTTGGGCTGGGTTGGTTCGGGCTCAGGTTGGGCTGCGCAAGTTGCACTCCTAGTCGTATCTAGTTTGTATTATTGTTTGGTTATGTAATTTGTTTTTGTTCCTTTTCCATTTGTGTTTTGAAGTTATTGTATCCATGTCATGTTTTTTGGATTAATTTATTTTGAGTTGAACAAATTATGGTTTTTTGTGTTAGTGAAATTAGTTTTATTTGAGCTTCATTCTTGGGTAAGGGCATATACAAATTTGATGGATATTTTCAGTTGTATTTGGTATCATTGTCACGTCTACTTGTAACATTTTATGTTGGTCAATACAAATTTTATAAGATGTTTTTTCTATGAGAAATGCTTTGAATTATCAATACAACATTTGATACCATTATTGTTTCTTAAGGAAAATATCGAATTTCGTGTTTCTACTATAAATGTCTCAACGTTCAATCCCATGACTATATTTTCTTTAGTTGAAGTGGCTATCTGGTGTGATGCGAGAAGACAATTTCTTAAGAATTTGTATTAACCAACCTAAAACATTAGAAGTGGCAGTGGTATCAAACACAACCTTAGTCTTTTAATGGATTCAATTATGAAAATTCAGATATTTGATTATCCGATTCGACTCTGATTTCAATTCGATCAATTTTATTGTTCAAAATAACCTTTTATAACATATGAAAGATGCCTAGATATGGTGTATGTTTGTATGCACACCAAAAATATTAAGTAGCAACCATTATGATATTACGTAATAAACTTAAACATCGACTACTATAGAATTACTAATGAATGACTCGTATTAACACAATGGGCAGTTTCACCTATGTATCATTTTGGTTTTTAATTTTATTGTTTTTTTAATAATATTATTTTATTTGTGATTGACTATTTATGGGATAATTAAAAAGCCTTCATAAAGACTTTTATTTGAACTAGGAAATTAAAGATTTATATGAGCCCTACACACTTTGGAGTGGAAACTCTTTTTTATGATACCTGTGTCTAAATTTAGTACTTTTTGTGAAAATGGAGTTAAACTACTCTTAATTTTTCTTTTTGAGAGTGGGTTGAGGAATAAGCTTCCATAGTGAAAGGTACCCACTTCTTAGATACGGTTTCTTGTAAAAATAGATTGCCATGTATTTTAAGGAAAGGATCTCTAGCTTCCCCTTCCCAGCCCTTTCGTTAAGCCATATCACAAGGGGTTTAGCCTATCTTATTAGGCCATGTTATAATTCCTTTCGACAATTCAAATCAAATCTGTCCAAGCAGAGACATATATTTGATTCCTGCAACCATCGACTTTGGGGAAGGGGTTCGATGTGGTGTTATGTTATTTAAACAGATCCCGATGGGCAATTTGGGTATATCACCAAAATACTAAAAATTAAAAAAAAAAACCTAAAGCTTCCTCCTAAAACATCTCCTAATCTATTTCACATGCTCAATAAACCATCTAATTCTCATGTTTTTGTCCCTCTTAAAACTCTACTTTCCAAATACATATATTTTATTTTTCATCAATATATTAAATATTAAATTTTAAGTTTTTTTTTTTGAAAACAATTTAAATTAAAGCTTAAATGTTGGAATAAGATTGAGCAAAAAAAATATCTAAGATATTAATAAGAGAAATGTGACGAGATAAATAATAGCAGTAAAGTAATAGAATTTCATAATTAATTAAAATATTCTAATTATAAATAATATTTTAAGATTGTCATTATAAAATCTATCTCTCTCCGTGCAAGATTTTGGGCCCCAAACATTATTATTTGTATTGATGTTGAAATTTGGCAAACCTATAGAAAGAAGATGGATTAAGAAAATATAAATTTTTTGTATCAATTTGAATAGATTTTGATTGATTAGGAATGACAAAGTGGTAGCTTTGGGGTGACCCCTCCCTATCCCTGCTCACGTAGACAAAATCCCCTACCCCATCCCTAATGGTGAGTAGGGATGGCAATGGGACAGGCTCAAGGAGGGCTTTGTAAATTCTACACCTTATTTGTCTCCCTAAGCCTCTCAACCCATACCTGTCCCAAAACCTATAGGTTTCTCTTCTCAAGACCACATCTCTTAGGACCAAGGTCATTAGAACATCATATTGGGTTTCCTTAGGAGGCGATTTGTGTCAATACAACACCTAGGTATAGGTAGACATGGTTTCCCTAATGTACACATCACACGTCTGATACCTCTGGCGTGGCCCTTGTCGCACTCGAGTACCATCTCGTTAACATTTAACTTGCCTTGCAAGACATACACATGAAAATGATTTTAAATGTCTTACGAGATTCACTAAGCGAGTACAACATGACTAGGAAAAATAGTTCACTTTTGTTAGGTGAGACTACTATGTCTATGAATTTGTGAGACAACTTTGCAAGGCTGAATATTGTGACATCTCGAGGAAGCTTCATAAGGAGAGACATATTGATGATCTAACAAGGTAATACTAGTAGACGGTGTATGCCCTTAGCTCCAATTAGATTGATGTACATTTGACATTTATTGTAAATGAATAAAAGTACATAATTGGTTCATATTATACTTAGTGTGTCTTTGTGTAATTACCCTTAAACTGGACATTTATGAGACTCGTGTTAGTTTAGGATGTTCTTAGCAATTGGGTAGACCTAGGGAGGTTTATGTTGCCAAGGCTAACACTAATGTGCTACCAAGTCGATTGGGGTAGCTTGTCTTAGTTGCCAGGGTTAGACCCAAAGCACATGTAGTGTGTGTTTGCTTGAAACAATGAACCCAAACCAATTTTCAGTTATGCCCTACACCTTGAACACTGATGGGCAAAACAGGAAAGTTACATCTAACCCCTAGACTCGATTATGGTACTGCACCACGTGTCGGATTAGGCTAACTTTGATATGCCAATCGGTGAGATCTTTTAGGGGTCAAAACTTGGGTATATTGGGACAGTCTGAAAATTCACTTGAGTGGGTGAAAGGATCAACCCCTTTGTTGGATAAAGTGAATGATCGGGGATTGCACTTTCTCTGATGGAAATCAAAATTGCTGGTAGTTGATTTTAAATTTGATTGAAATTTTGTTTTGTAAAATATATTTATATATATTATGTTTTATGAAAAGGGTTTGCAAAATGTTTTAATTCACGGGATCCATCCAAGCAAAGAATGCAACATTGTACCTTGCAGCCGAGGGATAGGTCCTCTCTTGTCGGGCAGTGTTTGATCATTTTGGGATGAGGTTAAGTATAAGACCATTTAGGGCTTTTATACCTGATGGGCTAATCTCACTTAAGACCATAGTCATTGAGCCTTCATAAGGTGACTGGACTCAAGGACCATTTAGTTTAAATGTTCGGCCCATTAAGAGCCCATACTAATGGACTCAAGGGTTCACTGTATTCAACACTGAATTCAGCCTGGCCTTGTAACAAAAGTTTGACTAAACACATATGGCTTTTGTGAAGATTAATGTTAGGGTCCCATGTCACACAAAGAGAGCCAAGCTAACCAACAATTAAAAGGGAAATTGAGCCCATTTAATGGGCCTAGGGCCCAAGATTAATATGATTAATCAGGGTGTCACATGATAGCTTAAACAGTCATGTAACATAGGGTGAATATGGGTATGGATTTGGGTTTGGATCAGTAGATAAGATAAGGGGATAAGTCTTATCACTTAAGGAGTCCAAATCTAAATAATGATTTGGATTGGGAAACACCTAATTGAATTAGGAGAAGCTAATCCTTAAGGCTTAAAGATAGAAGGGGCGAACTGCTTCAGTTCTAAGTTTTCTACTCTGAGTTCTCTCCCTCTGTTCTGGCCGCCCTACCCTATTTTATCTCCAGTTTCTTGGATTAATCAATATTGGATCTTGATTTTGATTTTTGCAAGAAAAATCAAATTTAATTCATGCTCACCTTCCTTTGCTTGATCCTTGTTGAAGGATTACAGTTCTTGTTGAAGGGCTGCATTGCTGAACCTACTTCACCTCAAGCTACACCATCTTTAGTGGAGGCAGGTTTTGGTATCCTCTTTGGGTGTAAAAACCTATGTTGGGAGCTATGCTTGTGGATTCTGTATTAGGTATTGCTTTCCTTATTTTGATTTTCAGATCTAGTACAGTTTGTTTCAAGAACGACCCTTGAAAATTGCAGTTTTTCTAAAACTATGAATGCGATTCCTGGAAGGGAGAATGAAATTTTTGAAATTTTGCCCAACCACCCTGTATGGTTCGGCCATCCATACGATGGATCTCCCTTCCCTTTAGTGGTATTAGAGATAGATTCAATCTTGAACCAGATTAGATCAGATATGAAGTAGTACAAATCGGTAGAACTATTCTAACTGATTTACGCAAATTAGTAGTTTTTCTGAGAATTCGGTTCTCAGATTTGGGTGTTTGATCTGAAATTAATTCTTTATTGTTCTGAAATAATTTTGGAATGGTTCTTTGATTATTTATTGAATTCTTGGGCTATTTGTGTGGTGGAGATCGAATTCTTTTATGGCGCCAAGATTTGCACACCCTACAATTTCATTCTATTCAATTTTGGTCTGTTAATATTTTTTTTATTTTTAGATAAAATTTATAGGATTTGATTTGATGTAATTAATAGAAAATTAGGTTTTTCTATTTTTTTACATTGGAAGACATGTTGGAGCATGCGGAGGAGAAGAATAATTTCCGTAGAAAAGAAATCTGCAATTTGTGATTAACCCTTTTCTGGTAGGTTTGTAGTTTGTTCAGATCATATTCGAACCATCACACTTATAGCCCCTTGTTAAGTGTTTTCTTGTTGTTCTTGATTGTCAATTTCAGCTGAAATTAATTCAGATCAAAATCTTGTTAATTGGATCATGTATTGGACACCAAACCCTAGGCCGATTTTGTTGGACAGTTTTGTATGCCCTTAGCTTCAATCAGAATGATGTACTTTATGAGTTTATTGTAAATGAATAAAAGTGCATATTTGATTCATGTTCCCTTGGTATGTTTCTGTGTAATACCCTTAAACTAGACACTTAATGAGATTCGTGTTGGTTTAAAATGTTCACAGCCAGTGGGTCGGTCTGGGGAGACCTATCATAATAAGGCTGACACTGTGGTGCCACCAAGTCGGTTGGGGTGGCCTGTCTCAGCTGCTAGGGTGAGACCCTAGATACACACAGTGTAGGATTAATTGAATCTTTGAATTGGACCAAATTTCCAGTATTGCCCTGGACCTTAGAGATTAATGGGCAAAACTAGAAAGTTACACCCGACCCCTAGACTCGATTATGATACTGCACTAGGTGTTGGATTGGGCTGTCTTTGATGTACCAAGCAGTGAGATCCTTAGCGGGGTTCAAAACCTGGGTATGTTAGGACAGTCTGAGAATTCATCTGAGTGGGTGATCATAGTGACAGGATCAGCCCCTTTGTCGGACAAAGGTAATGATCGGGGATGCACTCTTACTGATGGAAACCAGGACTGCCGACAACCGATTTCAAACGTTGAGATTTGTTTTGCAAAATATATTTTATATGAGATATAAAAGTATATATATTATGGTTTCTAAAATGTTTGCAAAAGGTTTTAATTCCCGGGATCCATATAAGTAGAGAGTGCAACACTGTTCCTTGCAGCCAAGGGAGAGGTCCTCTCTTGTCGGGCAATGTTTGATCATTATGGGCTGAGAGGTTAAGTGTAAGACTATTGAGGTTAATACCTGATGGGCTAATCTTGCATCTGCCCGCAGTCCCTGGGTGTTATGGCTTTGCATAGGGAACCTACGATTTTGAAGATTATGGATTACTTTATTACTTTTGGTTTGTAAAATATTTTTTTTTTCTAGACTAAATGTATAGGTATTCGATCTGATGTAATTATTAATAGAAATTGGGATTTTTGTTTATTTGTTTTTGGATCGAAGATGGCAGCGCAAGGAAGGAGATTTCGAAGATGGCAGCGCAAGAAACTGCAAACTGTGATCTAACCTCTGTTTTGCAGGATGGATTGTGCGAACAGCCCTGTTTGTCTGATTCTTGATTTTCTTTTATCAGTTTTTAATTTCAGATTATTTTCTTGAATTAAAGATTTAATTAAAGATCAAACCCTAGACCCATTCGAACCAAGATTGGTTCAAATTGTTTGGACCAAATCTAGGGTTTGATCAAGGCTGAAAGTAAGCCCTAATTTTCTCAGTAATGGGCTTGAGGATTGATAATTAATTAAATAGTTGATTCTGCCCAACCTGTAAAGGCCCAGTTTTAATTGGTTAAAACTGCTAAAAGCCCACTCTGCGGACAAAGCTATATGGGCCGAACCCCTCAACCCTAATTTGGCCCATATACCTAGATAATATTAAATGGTTAATATTATGGATTTAAAATGAGCTTTAAATGGGCTTTACAGATAATTAATTGGTTGGATCAATTTATCCTTGCATGTGATGTATGGATGTGTGATGTGTTACGTACATGGGCTATAAGTACTTGGTCCATGTTCAATCAACAGTGGCTCTTGCGCACACCATGGTTGAATGCACATCATTGCCATGGCGTCCCTTTTGGTCATTGGATGACCTCCCTCAGTGGTGGGCCCCACACCTCATCAAGAGGTTACATACGGAACCCTAGCCTATTTAGGCCCATCGAAATTTGGCTTTATGAAAGTTAGTGGAGCAACTTTGGTTTGACCTAGATCAAACTAGGGCGTAATTAACTGTTCCCTCCAACTAATATGAGTGCATGTGATAGGGGATTCATATGATGAAATCTCTAAAGGCCTTTCATCATTAGCATGAGGATGGGTCCTTCAGTAATGAGGAAACACACCAGAAAATGGGCTATCCATTTGCTGTTAGGCTTGTCTGAGTGTTTCATAAGATGATAGGGGCGTCATAGACCGATGTGGGAGGGGCTTCACCAGAAAATGGGAACTCTCTCACAGTACCTTGGCATTCACGAATATGATGGGTAAACACTCACTAGACAGAAAGGTTTACCTGAAAATGGCTCTGAACCTTGTCTGACAAAGGCCAAAGGGAAAACTCATATGATAAGTGGATATGATGCTTCACAGAAAGGTGGTGGGGTTATGCAGCTGAAATAGTTGGATCCATGCACCCTATGTGATTTCCCACATTTCCAGAGACAACCCGCAGTCTCCGTCACTGAGAAAGGAGGGAAATCTCAAAGATGAATAAATGGAAATGGAACGTAGATTAAAATCCATATCTATGTAATGAACATGAGTCAAATTAGGTTGTGAACTGATGTTTGCTCTTTTATCAGAAAATGGCAAATGGACAATTTGCAAAGTTGCCTGATGACAACAAGTTGGAGGGCCCAAACTATGTCGACTGGTACAGGAACCTTATGTTGGTCTTAACTTTTGAGAAATTGGATAAGGTAGCCAAGAATCCTACTCTGGATTGTCCGGAAGATAGGTCTTCTGAGGCCCAGGGAAGAGAATACCAAGAATGGGAGGAGAAAAACTCCCTTGCCCGCTGCTATATCATTGCCTCCTTGGACAACCCAATTCAGAGGCAGTTCGATTAGATCGAACTTGCTAAGGACGTATTGGGTAGTCTCAAGACAATGTACGAAGAGCAGAATCGTTCTACTCGGCAGAAGGTCTTGAAACAGTTCATGACCGCGCAGATGTCCAAGGGCCAACAAGTTCCTGACCATTGTCTCCGGATGATGGGCTATATCAACGAACTGGAAGCTCTTGGATCCGGGCTGGATCTGGTAACACAGATCGATGCTATTCTCAACTCTCTGCCTCCATCCTTTAATCCATTCATCATGAATTACAACATGAACAAGCAGAACGTCAGCTTGTAGGAACTCAACAATATGTTGCAGAGGGCCGAAGAATTGATTAAAAAGGATGAACCCATTGCCATGCTTATTAAAACTGACAAGGCATCAGATGCCTATCATTTTTGCAAGAAGACCGACCACTGGAAAAGGAACTGTCCTGCCTACCTGGAATCCAAGAAAGGTAATTTTGAAACTTGTGTTATAGAAACCAATTTATTGGTAGCTTCTGCGTCCTAGTGTATTGACTCCGGGGCTTCAACTCATGCATGTAACTCACTGCAGGGGTTCAAGGAAAGCAGAACGCTGAGTGAAGGAGAAGTCGCACTCTACTTGGGGACTACTGCAACTGTTGCAGCCACGGCCATAGGAACCGTGGAGTTACATTTTGGAGAAGGAACAATTGTACTGAAAGATTGTCTTTATGTACAAAATTTAAGGAGAAATTTGATTTTTGTCTCAAAACTGTGTGCAGATGGTTATTCTATCTTCTTTACTAATACGATTACTATTAAAAGAAATAACAGATTCATCGCATACAGGGAACTGGAGAACGGTCTCTATGTTCTACATCCTTCTCTAGAAACTAACATAACCGAAACTACGTCAGCTGAAATCCCCAAGAAGAGAGCCCGTGATACAGTTAATCCTACGTGTCTGTGGCATTACCGACTTAGCCACATCGGTGTTGACCAAATCACAAGGTCGGTAAAGGATGGTCCTTCGGATTTTCTAACTGTAGAAGATCTTCCCACTTGTGAGCCTTGCCTACAAGGCAAGATGACAAAACGGCAATTTAACGGTAAGCCTGAAAGATGTACAGGCACACTTGACCTTATACATACTGATGTATGTGGTCCTCTGAGTGTTAGGACACGGAATCAACACGTGTATTTCATCACCTTTACAGATGATTTTTCACGATATGGTTACGTGTACCTAATGAGATACAAGTTTGAATCTTTTGAAAAGTTCAAAGAGTTCAGACAAGAGGTCGAGAAACAGTTAGGGAGAGAAATTAAAGCCCTTTGATCAGATCGAGGTGGCGAGTATCTCTTTGACGAATTTAGGGACTACTTGAAGGACAATGGGATAGTATCACAATTACCTCCTCCTGCTACACCACAACTTAAAGGTGTTTTAGAGAAGAGGAATAGGACCTTATTGGATATGGTCCGGTCACTTCTCATACACTCAGAGTTACCCACATCCTTTTGGGGTTATGCATTAGAGACTGTGATTTACGTGCTAAATAGGGTTCCAACCAAATCGGTTCCGAACACTTCATATGAACTTTGGACCGGAAAGAAACCAAGTGTCAGACACTTGAAGATTTGGGGTAGTCCAACACATGTTAAAAGAACAAGTGCAGACAAGTTAGAATCCAAGACCAGCCGTTGCCTATTTGTAGGCTACTCGAAAGGCTCTGTAGGTTACCTATTCTATGACCCAAGTGAGCAAAAAGTGTTTTGTAGCCGAAATGCACAATTCTTGGAAATTGATTATATCCTGGACACCCATCGTCAGGAAGTTGTTCTTGATGAGGAGAGCTCAGGAGCAGTGGGAGATGTCCCATAAGTTCCTAGTAGTGACCAACCTAGAAGAACCACCCAGGTATCCAAGCCACCAGTCCGTTATGGTTATGACCAGGATAGTTACCTGATGGAAACCTTGACTAGTGAGGAGGATCCCGTGACTTACGCGGAAGTTATGTTGGACATAGATTCCCAGAAGTGGGTGGAGGCCATGAGAGCAGAGATGGACTCAATGGAGACCAATGGAGTCTGGACTCTAGTAGATCCGCCCTCTGGGGTAAAAGCAATCAGTTGCAAATGGATTTACAAGAGGAAGAAGGGCCCCGATGGTCGGGTTGAGACCTTCAAAGCTCGTCTGGTGGCGAAAGGGTACACTCAGAAAGAGGGCATTGATTATGAGGAAACTTTTTCACCTGTGGCCATGCTTAAATCCATTAGGATCCTGCTAGCTGTAGCAGTATACCATGATTATGAGATTTGACAGATGGATGTCAGAACTGCATTCCTGAATGGAGATCTTACCGAAGATATCTATATGCAGCAGCGACAAGGCTTCATTGTTGTAGGTTAGGAAAACATGGTATGTAAACTTAATAGATCCATTTATGGACTAAAGCAAGCTTCTAGGAGTTGGAACATCCGTTTTGACTCTGCTGTCAAATCGTTTGACTTCAAGCAGAATCCGGATGAACCCTGTGTTTACAGGAAGTACAGTGGAGATAAGGTTACCTTCTTAGTTCTGTATGTAGATGACATTCTACTCATTGGGAATGATGTAGGATTGCTAACTATGGTGAAAATATGGCTTTTACAACAATTCTCCATGAAAGATCTTGGAGAAGCCTCCTATATACTGGGTCTTCGACGTTATAGAGATAGATCAAAGCGGATAATAGGATTATCCCAATCTGCTTACATTGACAAAATAGTCAAAAGATACAGAATGGAAAATTCCAAGAAAGGAAATGTTCCTTTCAGGCATGGAGTCACTCTCTCCAAGAAGATGTCTCCCAACACTTCTGAGGAGATTGATTGCCAGAAAGACGTTCCCTATGCCTCTGCTGTAGGGAGCAA